>NC_072734.1:48513880-48677191 GCF_026930045.1 Uloborus diversus | reverse complement strand
ACACTCTTTATGCCACCACTGAGTACAAATACGACATTGTATCCTGTTTTTCCATTGGCTGATCATCTTTTTCAATGAACATTTCATCACAGAAAATGCACCTTACATCATCACATTTCTTTACTTCCTTCTTCTTATCATTCTCTTATGCAGTCCTATGTTTTGTAGCAGAGATTTTTTAATTATTCTTTTTGGCATTTGGTCTTTTTAATAGTCTTCTGAGAAGCTTTAGTCGAAACATCATCTAGTTACTTCATGACAGTCTTTTTTGATTTTTCAAATTTTTGTCTCTGACTGTCCTTTACTAGAGTACTTGTCTGGAGTGTAGATCTCTGTAGTTTTTGTTTACGCGTCGTTATTGGTTTAACAGGCTGAGGATTAGGTAGTAAAACTGAAGGACTGCTGTAGTTCGTAGAACATCCAGGTTTGGGTGAAGCGGCGAGAACATCATTACATTGGATTTATTCTGTTGTTTGAGATCCCATGGGGAGTATAAGGACGGTTTTTCAATGGTAGTATTATCTTGAAATCTTAATATTGAAGGACTTCCAGGTTCGGATGAAGTGACTTGTCATGACCGGGCAAAGTGAATATGGTATTCACTTTGCCCAATCCGCTTTGCCCTTCAGGTACATTTTTGAGGTTACTAAAAATTACTAAAAAACCAGAGCATCTAAACTCGTCGTCTACGGATAGTTGAAAGCTACATAATCGTACATCAAATCCTACTCATAACAAAGAACATGTCACAAATGGTATTAAAGCTGTAAATGAAACACTAACTTCTGTAAAACTAATATTCCCCCCCCCCCCCCCCCCCCCACCCCCCCCCCCCCCCCCCAAAACATACTTTGTTCGCTCACTGGCGTCGCGTGAGGCGAACTCGTCCCGACGTGTTTGCCCACAAGGAGCGGCAACAGGCGGACAGTTTGCTATGACAACGCGGCTGCCGGTCAACTAATTATTTGGGAGTTATAGGCGAAATTCGCTTTGCCCGGGGTATCCACTTTAGCCGGGTTTCCCCTAGATATTTGATAAGCAGAAACTGTCGAAGCAGTTTCGCTTGTCGGAAACTCAAAAATTTTTCTAATATCGAGAGAAATGATAACTTTTAGAGGTACAGTTGAACTTTTTATAACGAGTGCGAAGGGGACCGTGATATTTACTCGTAATTAACCGAGTGCTCGTAAAAAACGAGTTCATGCAAAAAATCATAAAAAATTTACACAAGCTTACTTTTGTTTCCTTTGTGGCACCATAGAAGTTGGTTAATTTGCTTTTAAACTGTCTTATTGTGTCTTTTTTTTTTTTTTTTTTTTTTTCGGGGAGTGCTTATGATCCGAAAAAGATGGGTCATTTGCACCCCGGCTTCGAAAACAGTTTGAAATATTTCTGTCTGTCAAAAAACCATTGAGTATGTTGAGTAGGGTGGGTCGAAAAAAACTTTTTTTTTGGAAATCTGTTTTTGGATAGTGCGGAAAAGTTGCTATATGGGCCCGTTAATACCCATAAAAAATTTCGCTAATTTTTTTTTAATATTTAGCCGGCGCTATTTGACCTTGAAAAAACTAAAAAAAGGGCAAAAATGCACTTTTTTTCCAAAAAAAAAAGGGGGGGGGGGGGTCAAAAATAAAAGTTTGAAGTTAGTTTCAGCAAACATTAGAAGTATCTGTCAGTGAATTAGTTTAAAATCCTCAAAGACTTTTATACATTTCGTAGAATATTTAGCTACGCTCCTTTAAGACTGAAACATGGGAAAAAAATGAAAAAAAAAAAAAATTAAATTAGTTTCGAAATAAGTAAATACTGAAATGTTACGCAATACGTTACTTAGAAAAATTACTTCAATTAATTTTATGCGACATTTGTACGCAAATTTTAAAAAATGCACACACTAAAATAAAAAATAGTTACATAAGATGCTAATTTTTTGCGATGGCTGACAACTGCAAACCGTTTGTTACGCTTGTATATAGGCACTCTCCAACTCCATCAGAAAATCTTACAATGCTTGTAAAGTCTGTAATTTTAGTTTATGCTCCAATGTGGTTTGAAATAAAAATGAAACCGAACTGCCAGTATGGTGCCCAACATTTTTGGAAAATGATTTCTCTTGCAAGGCAGTTTCCAGACAACGCTAGCAAGATAATTTTCAAAGTTCTCTCAAACAATGCATATTTCGCTCATCCTGAACAGCTATTGCTGACAATGTTGTTTGACTCAAGAAAATACATTCGGGAATTAGCTGTTAGGCGCATTCTGAACTCTTGAAATAAGAAGACGAAGAGCTCGGATGGTGTACGATTTTTTAAGCGTCCTAAACTCAGTTTTGAATTTTGAAGCCGTTGATTATGTTGATTTAATTGATTGGGCAACTGTGTTGTAACAGAGCCACCTCTTACAATATCTAGGAGACCAACAGTTGAAAGAAATGTGCAAAGAACAGTATACAGAGTTCACTTTCGAGAAATTTCCATTGTCACACGCAAGCTGTGAAACGTTGTGTGAAACTAATAACCGAAACTGAATTAAAAGTTCGTGGTGAAACTGCACGAGATAGATACATTCGTGCCTAACTTCAAGCTAGGAAAGAACTTCCATTATTTGATAACAAGGGACAATATTATTCCAAAAAATAATATTCATTATGCATGAGGTATTATAAATCAAATTTGAAAATTTCTTTTTCGAAATTTTATTATCTCTATATGTAAGTCTAGAAAATGTATGGTACTATTGCGTGATAATAATTACTATGATTAATAGTGCTATTTAATTAATTGGACTATGATTTAATTTTGAAAAATAATTTTCACATTGGTTTTTAAAGAAATTCAATATTTTTTCATTTTTCTCCAATTTTTGATGTCGGAAAGGAGCGGTTAAATGCTCATTAAATTCAATGAAACATTTTATGGGCTAGAACTGGCTCATTATATAACATTTTCGGTGCATTCCAGGAAAATATTTGGAATGTAGTTTTTAAAAAAAATTTCAACAAAAATTCATTTTTCTCTTTTTTTTTCGATTTTTCAGTGTCAAATAGCGCCGGCTGGATATTTTTTAATATCCTAGAAATTTTTTGTGAGTGCTAACTAGCTCACTACGCAAATTTTGCGCGCTATCCAAAAATTGATTTCGAAAAAAAAAAATTTCGTCTTATTTCGGCCCACCCTAATGTTGAGGCCTGTCCAGCTTCGAAAGGATATACTAAGCTGGAAGTCAACAGAAATATTATGGTCACAAAAGTATTGCTTGCTGAAAGCGGAGTTTGCTCGTTAAAAGCGAGTTATGCTCGTTAAAAGCGAGTTATTCTCCCATAGACTTAACATTTTACCAACCAATATTCCTTATTTCCTCGTTAATTCCGGGTTCTCCTTAAATCACAACTCGTTGTAAGCGGTTTTGACTGTATGAAAAATTCATCTAACTGCAATGGGGTTGTTTCCTTCTGTTAATAGTAATACTTTTAGTCACTGAAATTGATAGAATGAGTTAAAAAAAAATAACATGGACCCAAAAATACTTTCATTTTCCCAACAGTAGTTTTTTATTTCATTTTTTAAAATGTCCGATTTTGAAAACAAGGCGTGGTTTTTATGACGTCACAAATGATGCAAATTGGTGCATCTTTCATTGCGCGTTACGATTGCTATCAACCATATCGTTGCCAATACACGTGAGTAAAGATGCGAATTAAATACTTTTCTCCGTGAATGGCAACTCTGAATAGCATTTCATCATTTGTGATGTCACACGACAGAAACGTAAACAATGAAAGCGCACCGATTTAAGTTATTTTCTTAAAACATTAAACTTGAACAAATTTTTTAAAAAATGGTCAGATCCTATATTTTTAAGCATGCTCTTTCAGAAAATAATCTTTTAAAATCTTGGAAACGACCCTATTCTTGATGGTGAAAGTTTTAATTTGTCAGAAACAAACTTAGCATAGTTGCATATTTTTCCAAGTAAACTTGAAGTCCAGTAAAGATAAATCATTTTGGATGAGTTTCATTCATTTCTATTATATTTTTCGGGATTTTTCTTGCCAAACGTCTGTAGATATTGCACACACAGCACAACGGATTGAAAAACCCTTGATGGAGCATCAAAAGATAACTTCATTAAGGGATTTTTTCAAGTCGAAGGAAAACTAACATATAAAACAACTTTGTCGGCCTGACCCCGTTCTCACATTTCAGTTCTTAACTTCTTTTTATAAACAATATTTTTCTTTGCTTTACTTTTAGATAATTGAGATACTGAAGGAGAAAGTTTGCTTGAAGAAGACTGTCTTTTATTCCCCAGCTAAATCTCTTCTTTTCTCTAAATTTACTTTAAAATATTTGGAAAAGGCCAGGCACTCAAATCAGTTCTTTGCCGAGAATGAAATGAATTATTTCCCATTGAAATGACTTCAAGATTGTTTAATATAATAAGAGCAAGTGGGACTACTATTATAGCGTTAAAAAAAATCACAACATTACATTGAATATATGGGTCATTCTTCAAAAAGTAATTTTTCTGTTACACGGCATTTACAGAAAAAACTTTAAGGAACAATTCATTTCACAATGATTTTTAATTTCATCAAAAATGTATCTATTTAAACATGCCAACAATTTTTTAATAATAATTTTTATTTTAGTATATTTTTGGTTCACAGCATGTGAATTTTCACCTCCGTGGCATGTCACACACCTGGTGCTTTTATTGTTGTCAATCTTAGTTTGTTTACAGCTTTTTTTTTTTTTTTTTTTACGTTTTACTGAAATTTTTTATGTCGTTTTGTGGCTCGATTCATTTACTGGGAGGTATATTTTAACTTTTAACAAATATATCTGTAATAAAACCATATGTAATAAAACTAAATGTTTTTCGATGATCTAATTTATTTGTTTATCGAAACAATATGTTACTTTGTCTTTTTCGTGGATTTTTAATCAAAACAAAATAAAATAATTCACCAAATAAAACTAGTTGGTCTGTGCGTTAATCAGGCCCTGCGTAATCCCTAAAAATGCAAATAGTATTTATTCATTTTTATTTAATAAGACATAATGCGCTTCAGGGATAAATTTGGACATTTTCCAGAAGTGAACGCCAATGGGAAATAGTTGAATCCTGAAAAACAGATCTGGTATGCCGTTCTGGCATCAATTCACCCTGTACTGCACATCGGTTAATCGTATCAGTAAAATTTTACGTGAAAGATTGAAAAGCATCACTTTTTAAAACAGAAATAATACGTTGACTAATATAAACAAAGGATTTTCCGGTTATACTACAGCACTATCTTACGGGCAAGTCGGAGCCTTTGATCTTTTGAATAATGACTGAGCCTGATAAGACTCGTATCAAGGAAGCCTTAGTTAAACATTACCAACAAATATTATCAAATTATAAATAACTTACTGAGTTCTTGATGCTTGCTTCAACGATAAAATAATTCCGTCAAGCATGCTATGGTGCGAGTTTCATTGTTGGTGACGTCAGAGCGTTACTCGATCAGTGACTTCTACTACTATACATATTTATATGAGAATGTCTCGCGTAGCTATAATTTACACAAAGTGGCAGAGTATTTTTGAACCAAGTTAATATTTTGGTTTAAATAACTTTATAATTACCTTTTTTACTTCCTTTTCCAAAAAAGGAAGTATTGTATTCGCAAAAAATTTTTCACTCAAAATTCGGCCTTAATTTCCATTTTGCTCACCCCCAAATTAATGTTGAGTTTTTTTTTTTTTTTTTTCAAACCGACCACACGCGGATAAGTGCCTAATAACGTATAAACACACGAAATATCCATTTTGACATTCCCCGAGTTAATTACAACGACTTTTCTCGTGACGTCCGTATGCTCGTATGTACGTATGTGCGTATATGCGTATGTACGGATGTGCGTATGTACGTATGTATGTCGCATCTCAAGAACGGTATGTACTAGAAAGTTGAAATTTGGTACGTAGACCCCTAGTGGGGTCTCGTTGTGCACTTCTCCTTTTGGTTGCATTCGGGTGTTTCTAAAGGGGGGTTTTGCCCCTTTTTGGTGGAAAATCATTGCTAATTTCGATGTAAACTCAAGTGGTGTTATAATTTGGCGGACACTTGGCGATATATCGCCAGTCTTTTGGTCGCCAAGTTTTGTCGCCAACTTGGCGACAAATTTGGCGGGGTATTTTTTTTCATCAGCTCGTTTTTTAAAGTAATTTTGGTACTAATACTGTATTTCGGTTTTCTTCAGTTTTTTGTTAATAAATGCAACAACATATATTAAAATAGGATAGGGCAGATAAAAATAAAAATTATGAATTGAAAGTACCCTGAATGACTGCCTTTCAATTATTTCTTCATTTTTAAATCAATAGGAAACTAATTATTTTTAGTTGCCTTCCCAAAGCCGAATAATTTCTCCAAATCCGGAGTAGGCCGACTAGTTGTTGAACCGCAAGATTGGCTGAATTTCTAATATCTAGCGAATATTCCTTGCATACCTAATAAACCATTCCTCATTTTTCCATTGTTTTCAACCTACGTACTGTTCGCACTACAAAAATCACTTTATAATCATAGCTGCAAATACTTTTCCTGTTCTGTTGACTTTATGACAAAGAAGGAATCTTGAACAACTGAACTATGAGCATAAAATACACTAAATATGAAAACTACCCCTATTCAGTTTTGTGTGCAAATTTGCCCCAGATAAACTCCTCAGTATTGAGGGGGAAAAAATCGACTTTTTTTTCGGAATTGGTCCTGTCCTCTTTTCTGAAATAATGCCTCATGTTTGTATGTTCTTATTGTTTTTGAAATCAATGTATAAAACATGCCCTTGCTCTTTGATTTCATTCACAATGTGTAAATACAAATTACAGAAGTCCAAGTTGTTATGCAAAATATCTGCATGTGCTAAAAATAAATATTGGTTTCGCGTATTCTTCTGCTTTCAGCTATTGTGTTTGTCGGATAAGAGAAAAAAAGATACGCAGCGAATAATATTCTATAATTGGGCAGAGTTTGGATTCGTATCTATGATATTGTATAATGACTTTCATTCATAATATAAAAAATATATCTTTGCCAATAATCAAATATTTAAATTTGTTTACTATTCAGTGGCCAAATATTAAAGTACTAGCTGTACCCGCGCAGCTTTTCCCGTAGTAGAAAATTAAAAGGTCATTTAGTTCGCCTGTAAATTTACAAATAATGGATGATGAATTTCTCGCCCGTATGGCTATGTTAATTTGCTCGCCCATGTTAGGGTAATTTTCTCGTCTACATTATGACACTCGTCAATGTTATGATAAGTTGCTAGGTAAAATAGGCCTAAAATTGGAGTAATAAAAAGAACAAAATCGAATTTTCAAAAAATCGCTTCGAGATGCTCATTACTTTGCTAAGAACTAATTTTGTGCCAAATTTCATGAAAATCGGTTGAACGGTCTAGGCGCTATGCGTGTAACAGACATCCAGAGTTCCAGATATCCAGAGTTCCATGCATATATACTTTCAGCCTTATTATTAGCAAAATTCTGCAGAACCGAATATTCAGTTTGACAGTCGAATATGCAGTATACCGAAAGCAACCGAATATTCGATGCATTTCGAATACTGATACTAGCTGCGCCGCAATCGTTGTACTTCCTCGAAAATAAAAGTTGATGCAAGTAACGCTTGTTCAACAATCAGGTTCATAAAAAGACAAACTAATATTGTAAAATTTCCCGTTAAGGTGTAGAAAAAAAAACAATTTTATGACACAAAATTTAAATTTAGACCTGTTTGGACTTATTTCAGAAAAAAAATCTTTTGTAGGCTGATGAGCTTCAAAAGACCTTTGTGTAAAATTTGGCAACAGAGGGTTGGCAAGGTTTTGGACACTGCGGTAAAAATAAAAAAAAAAAAACATGGTAAAAACCCTAGTTTTTTACCGTCTTGACCAACCCTTGTGTCTAAAACTGTCCGAAAGTGTCCAAAGCTTTATTTTTAGAAAAGTTGCATCCTGTGAGAAACATCAAAAACAGAATAAAATGTATCAAAGTAATGTTTTATATTGAACATTTATTCAATGAGAACATTCAACTTATTTATGCTGCTGATTTTAATCTAGTTACATAGAAGTTGAATTCTCGATAAAAATTTTAACTAGATTTTAAAATAATTAAAATCTTGATTTCAATTTGTATGTACATGAAGGTTTTTTTTTTTTTTTTTTTTTGATAATAGTAACCAAATTTCCCTATGTTTAGGCATCTGTGTAAATGAAAGCAGGGTTGGCAAGGTGTTTACCATCCTGTTCAAAACCCTTGTGTCCAAAAGTGTCAAAAAACTATTTTTTCAGAAACTATATTTTGTGAAAAAATATCAAAAACAGAACAAAATGTATTAAAATTATTATTTTTTTTTGACTATTTAATATATTTATTCAATGTGAACATTCAAGTATAAAAATATGCAGTGTCTCTCAGAAGTGTTCGTACACTTTGAAATTTTTTAGTAAAACCAAAATAACGCGAAACTGAATTCGAATATGAAATCCAATATTTTTTCGCATCATTCCTATGATATTCTAAATAAAATCCTGTAGTTTTTTTCAAAATATTGACGGATCTTCTTTTTGAAATGGGTCAAAAAACGAAGAGATAGAGAAATAATACGCCATAAAAGTCATCGTACACTCAAATATTTTCGAATAAATTCATGATTAAAATTATCATATGTCGTTTTTTTTAATTATTTTTGCATTGTGTTGCCCTTAAGAGTCATTTGGCTTTAATTTTTTGTTTATTTATTCCTTAATATTGTGCTTATTACTTTAAAATGGCTGGTATTCGTAAAAAACCACAAACAGCATTTAAAATTTGAATTTTTTCCTCACAATGGAGATAAATTGGTTTGAAATGTCTCTAAATTAGTTAATTTATTCCATTCTATAGTAAAGTGCTTGATAAAATGCTTTAAAGAAAAGAGTCGGACCGAAAACAAGGCAAGAAAAGGTCAACCGGCAAAGTTGACAAAGCATGATCTTACAGTTAAAAAATTTATGAAAAATACACATTTGAGTGCAATAACAGTTTCTGCAGAATTTAATGAAAAAACTTACATTTAATTTTCACCTAAAATTGTTCACCAAGTTCTCTGATTAATTGGATTAAGTGGGAACTCTTACCGCAGAAATTTCTTGTTCGTGAGAAAAACGGAAAGCTTACCTTTTTTGTCGCAAAACATATGATAAATAAGCTTCAAAACGTTTTGGAATAACGTCTTACTTACAGATGAAATGAAATTCAACATTTGTGGTTAAATTGTGGCATAATTGTCAATAGAAGAAAAAATGAGAAACTTGATCTTATGAACTTAGTTGGATCAGGACGGTGAAGGGGTTCTTGTGCGAGGGTGCATATCAGCATCAGGACTTGGTAGTTTGGAATTTTTTGATGAAATAATAAATCATGCTGTTCATTTAAATATTTTAAAAACCAATTTTAAACTCTTAGCCAAAAATTTGGTTATCGGAAACAACTTGGTTTTTTATCAAGATAACGATAAGAAGCACACGGCTTTCAACGTTTGCGTCTAGTGTCTCAAAAATTGCCCTAAAGTTTAGAAAATACCCCTTCAATTTCCAGATTTGAACTTAATGTAACACATTTAGAGATATCTGGAGGCTAGATTACGAAAATACGGCTTTGAAACGAAAATAGAGCTAGAAACAGTAACACTCGAAGTGTGGTTGAACACTTATTCAGAAATTACGGAAGAAAAAAGAATGAAATTTATTCCCAGACGTTTAAAATGTGTTGTTGATACTGCATGATAATCAACTAAATAATTACTTAATAAAAAGTTAGATCATTCAATAATATATAGACATTTTTTAAAGTGTACAAAGACTTTTGTGAAATAAAATTTCCGGCACTTTTTGGTTTTTGATTTTTAAAATATTAAGTTTAAATATTTTTTAAAAAAATTTCATGTGTTTTTGTTGAAAATTGATCATAGATCTAATAATTAAATACCTATACCGAAATAATAATTCCAACTAATGGATAGGGTCTTATTTCATTGAAAGTCGCAGGTGTACGAACACTTTTGGGAGCCACTGTATGTAACTTATTTATGCAGCTGATTTTAATTTAGTTACGTAGAAGTTAAATTCTTCATTAACATTTTCAATTTGTATGCAAGAGTTTTTTTTCCATAAACCAAATTTTTTGGCATTTATGTATGTGTGCAAAAGAAAGTGTTCAAGATATAGTGCTATAATTGACTTAAATGCAATAAATTACAGTTTTTTGTTGTTGCAGAATGTGGTATATTACAAATATGAACTAAAAAGAGAATAGCACAAGTTTTATAAAACAAGAGTTATTAATTTATTGTCAATTAACAGTCATCAATTTATTGTTTTTTAATCTATGATTTAAAAAATAATTTTCGTTAAAACATCAAGTAAAACTTATTTGAAAAAAAGCATTAAAAAATTAAGCCTTTTTTTGGCACCTAAATATTGCACATTTAATAGCATTCCTTTGAGTTATAAATGCAAGTGAAATTAGTTGTCTTGGTAGTGGTGTGAATTTTTTTTTTCCTAACTCTACTAACAGTTACATAAAGAAGTTTTTATGCAATAGTTATATTGGCAGATTTTTTTTAAGTAAAACATTTTTAAATGAACATTTTGGAGTAAAATATTATCAAATACTCATTAATTTAACGTCATTAACATCTATATTTATGCATTACAAATATTGCAATAAATACGAATTGATTAGATTCTTATATATTGCCCTTTAGCTTTAGCATAGTTTTGGACAGTTTAAGACAGTTTCGGACACTTTTGGGCAGTTTCAGACAGTTTTGAACGGTAAAAAACCACCTGTCCCTGTTCTAAAACCAGTTTTGGACAGTCCAAAAACCCAACCCTGTTTGGCAATGATCCAATGCAAACTGAATTTGAGTTTAGAGATCACTCTCTCGTTTGGAAATCTCTCGAAACTGGATCGAAGCATAACAGAAAATATATAAAAGATGGAAAGTATGAAAGATTTAAAAAGTTTTTAATCATTTCAGTGTTATTTACCTTGTTTTGTACCCGCGTTTTAATGATTTCCCCCAAAATGTGATGTTTTTCTGTTTTCTGAACTATGAGACAGTATGAGGTTTATGTCGAAGATAATTTCACCTGCAGCCGTTTCCATTCAAGGTTTGAGGATATTTTTACATGCACTTCTATCAGAAGTAGCTCAGAAGTGTTCTTCAATATTTTTGAAACGCTACGCTTTTTAATTTTTTAGTATTATTTTTGCACCAATATACTTTGTTTCAGAAATATAGCTAGAGCTTTTTTCAAAACGTGAAAATAGTTTGACATTTTTTAGAGAAGGGAAATTTATGAAAGTAATGAGAGGAATGAAATCTATAAAAGTAATGTAGAGAACACGACTGTGATCAATTCTATAAAACAGGGGTTCCCAAAAGTGGCACCCTAGAGTGCCGCGGGAAGCAACGAAGGATGCCACTCAATGTTCATCTATATGGTCGTTTCAATGTTTATAGATATATATGATAAAGACCTACTAGAGGATGCCGTGGCAAAATTCCATTTATTAAAAGGATGCTATGAATCGAAAAAGTTTGGGAACCCCTGCAAAAATAAATAAATAAATAAGATGAAATAATAATAACTTTCGAAGGGAGAAATGGAAACAGAAAAAGTAGAGATGTTTACTTATTTGTTTTATATTTTTAACGTTTAGGATCTTTGGCATTTCGAATTGAAAAAAATAATAATAACGAGCATTCGAATAGGGTGCTTAAAAAATAGAATCCCCCCCCCCCACACACACACACACCATTTTTGCACTGCTAAATTTTTGTCTGAAATACAAAAAAAATGGCTCCTAACTTAACTTTTGAGTCACATTTCCGATTTTAATGCTTTGAAATACGCTTGTGCGGGCGATGAGAATCTCTGCCTGATTCTTACAACTTTTACGGAACATTCCTTTTTTTGCTTATGTTACTGATAAAAAAGCATTTGTTATATTTTGTACTAATTTTTTGCATTTTGTACTAATTTTTGCTATGCTATTAAAAAAAATAGTTACCGCTTTTTGAGTCTTAACAACACTATAAAAAAATGTGTAAGGATACCAATATTAATGGGTTGTAAACGTTGCACAAATTTTGAAGTGTGTAGCATCATTGTTTTCAGAACTCAAATTGTTGGAGGAACTTTGCACTATGGTTTCTGTAGAATTCAAAGCGCATACGTAAAGATCAGAATCGGTGCAGAGCAGGTAAACTCTTATTAGCAGAACGAAAACCGCCCTTGTTGGCCGAAAGGTATAAACTCTTGATCAGCGACCTGTTTGAGATTCGTGTTCTGGGTTCGGACCCCACTCAGGTCATTTCCTCTCTTAGGGCAATAAAAATGTCTTGTTTGCGCATCAAAATAAATAAATAACTGGTGTACACTGGTTGTTAAAAAGCATGAACTTGATAAATCGTTCAAGAAAATCGGATGATTGGTGCACACTGGTTGTAAAATAGCATGAACTTGATAAATCGTTCAAGAAAGTCGGATGATTGGTGTACACTGGTTGTTAAATAGTACGAACTTGATAACTCGTTCAAGAAAGTCGGATATTGGTGTACACTGGTTGTTAAATAGCATGAACTTGATAAATCGTTCAAGAAAGTCGGATGAAAGCTTAATTTTTGTAAGCATACGAAAAATTCTGGTGTAACCTAAGGCAGAAATGAATGAAACGTTACGCTATAGTTGCGTTAACATGGTGTAACCTTCCACAAGCGACGTGTAACTTTACACCAATTTTATCAGTAAAGTTACTTTAGAGCAGTGGAGGAAGCTAAGCTACTACCGATTTTATAGAGTACTAGTGGTACCCGCACGGCTTTGCCCGTAGTTGAAAATTAAAAGGTCATTCGGTTCGCCTGTATATTTACAAATAATGGATGACGAATTTCTCGCCAATTGGCTATGTTCATTCGCTCTTCCATTCCACGTCATGATAATTTCGTTATTTACTCGTCCATCTTTTGATAATATTGCTCCGGAAAGCGTTCTTAAAAATTGAAATAGAAAAAGAACAAAATCGAATTTTCGAAAAATCGCTTCGAGGTGCACACCTCCATACTACAAACTAACTTTGTGCCAAATTTCATGAAAATCGGCAGAACGGTCTAGGCGCTATGCGCGTCACAGACATCCAGACATCTAGACATCCAGACAGAGAGACTTTGAGCTTTATTATTAGTAAAGATAAAGAAGGTTACACAAAATGTTTTACAGTGGGCCTCTGAAATTATGATTCTTGCTTCTCACATTACTCAAATGCTCATTCATATTAAATTGTATCATGACAAACTGCAGTGTTGGATAAATGACTTAAATAGCGAAAACTCGTGTTTAGAAAATCATTAACAAAATGTTACCCCGAAGATCCTGCAACAAGTTTCCAACTGATTAATAATTTCCAATTAAGGGCCATATATAAGTGTAGTCATTTACTTTAACCCGAAGGGTACGAGGTCATTGGATATAAGAAGAGCTATTCTGCGGTCGGGATTCAACACTCATTTGTTTCACTTTCATCCAAATTTATTCAATTTTTGCTCCAGTTTTTCCATTAAGTGCGATGCGGCCCAGCTGGTGATGGATGCAGTAATATTTACTGCAGTATCTTAATTGTGCGAGCACTCGGTTTCAGATTTCATTAATTTATTTATGATTTACCTCCATCCCCCTCAAATGATTTTCATTTTTGTAGAAGTAACGATCTGTACCATTTTTGTGACATGATAGAAGAAATCTAGTGGGCGATTCTCGAAAAAATGTCCCGTACGTAACGCTAAGTTTTTTATTTTTTCAAGCTAATCAAAGCTTTCAAAAAATAATGCTGTTGGGGAATAATGCATGCTTTAATATACTATCAAAGCATAATAGTTAATCCCATATTTAATTAATACTTACTTAAATAAAATAAAAAACTTAGCGTTACGCACAGAACATTTTTTCGAAAATCGCCCAAGTGTGATTTCTTATTTCAATTTGTATATCAGAGTTTGAAAAAAAAATAACTTTAATTGATAATGTAGTGACTTACGTGCACTGTAATAAAATTCCTAAACTACGCACGGCATTTTCAGGCACGTCTGTATTTCAGGGGTGAGTTTTTATTATTCAAAACCCCTCCGAAAATTTTTAAAACTATTCCAAAAAAAAAAAAAATTATTGTACTTTTTTTTTCGCTAAAAAGTTATTACTACTGTTTTATTCTTCACTTGTTGTCCTTTTTTCAGCGCTTTAAAAAGTAGCCGTAGTATTTATTTTTACTGTAGTTTTTGGGAACATAATTTCGTACGAATGCACAATGTATTTAAGCTGACATCCAAATATTTCATAGTGCCCGAAGAATAGGAAATCCTTGCATGGGTAAGAACTTATCCCACCATGGAATGACTTTGGAAAGAACTTTTCCCACCTTGTTCCACTTGTTTTTTTTTTTTTTTTTCCCTCGCAAATGTTATTTTCTATGGACGTAGGAAATTACATATATCGTCGACTCAGAGCAACACTAAGACATCTAATCCCAGAAATAATACTAAGATAATTCTACTGTTGTTCTGAAGCGACATATAGTAGCTTTAGCAAGGAATCCGAAGCTCTCACGCAGCGTTTTGGGCGCTCCTATAGCGTTAATCTATCTACACGCTCTCTTTCGGTTGTGTTTCTCGCTTATTAATTAATTAAATATTTAATTTTACAGAATAAGTCTAATTAAAATCTTAAATTTAAAAAAAAACTTTTGGTTCTAGAATATTTAATTTAAAACTTTTGTTTTTGGCAAGTGTATGTAAAGAAACCTTGAGAAAGTTATTTAAATTACTCTCCTAGACTTATTAAAATAAAGAAATAAATAAATTACGCAATTTATTTATTTCTTTATTTTAATTCCTTTATTTATTTTTGTTTCACTGCCTGTTTTAGTATAGTTGATTTTTTTATTTTTGAAATCAATTCTGTGAACACTTCTTTTTTTTTTTTCTTTTATTCTTGGATTTTTCCCCATCCGAATGAATTTCGTTTTTCACTGATGCTGCTCCAACTTCTATTGTCGTCTGCTTGTTTCGAATAACAGTCAAACAAAAGTCATTGTTTGCAACATTAAACCCCTAGATTTTTTTTGCCTTAAATCACGTTTTTCAAAAACAACAGAATCGCTTTTTGCATTCATGAAAACCAACATTAGGGTAAACGGAAAGTTTTCCGTTAGGCAATTGTACAAAATTCATATGCAAGTTGTAGCATAGCAGTTAGTGCAACAAGCAGTAAATATCCTCAATTAAATTATTCAAACATTTCATGCTTGATAAACTGTAACACGCTGCTCTATATTAAATTGTTTGATGAACCACATGCGGCATTCTTTCAGCATAATTAATTTCAATCGAAAAACAATTGAATTCAAACTCCATTTAGTTTTACACTCCTTAACCTAAATTTAATCAAGAACTAAGAAATAGAGGGCAAAATAAATATTTTCGCCCGATCGCAATATCTGATGTCAATGCTACTCAGATGAAAAGACCTTCCCAATCTGCACCAAGTGTTGTATTCGCCATGCCTCTCAAAACCATACTCCTGATCATTTGGGGGTTCTCCGAACAAGATCTTTTTTGTGAGCCATTTTTTGTTATGGATTTGACTAGAGTATTCAATATCATAGGTTGAATTTACACTGTCAGATAATTCTGAACCGTCCCAGATTATTTCCGGGCAACATTTCGGGATTTCAGGGGTTTCCACCTTTTCTTGGGAAAATCAAAAAATTTTGGTAAAAAGTTCCTGAATTTATGCAAGTTGCATGAAAATGCAGTCTTCTCACTGTTGTGAAAAAATATTTTTAACTACCACCTCAAAATACGCTAAACGTTTTGTTAAGTGTTTCGCCATTAGCTCAATTGTGGCCCATTCAGAGTGATTGAGTCCCGAATGAGTGTGAAATGTAGTCTCTGTATACTGTAGTTTGCAAGAATTTCTGTTAAATAAGATGTTAGATATTTGCTTGCAATTTCGGTATTAGCTTTGGTCATATTAGCTAAAATGCTTTACAAGCTTTCCTGTAAAATCTGAATGGAGCCAAATAATTGTCATAAACACACATAAGTATGCTTGGAATGTTCCCGATTTATTCCAAAACCGCGACTGGCTTTTATTGGGAAGGTTTCTGAACTTTTCAGGGAGAATTTAAGATGATTTCAGAAATGTTGCAGATTTTAACGGAAAACTTTCCGGTTTTTACCACATATTTTACTGACAATTTAGGCACAGAAGCTGCACATTATTTTACTTACAGTGTAGCTCTGCTAGGACAAAGGAGATTAGCAACAACAACAGCAACACTCAAATAGAACTCCAGCTAGTTATAAACTCAAAGTTTGGGAGCGCCTATTTCTCCAGCTAGTTATAAACTGATAGTGTAGGAATGCCTATTTCATAGTGGATGGTCTTTAGTGGCATTTCCGAAGAAACAATGCTATTGCAAAATTTCCTAGCCATTAATCATGCTCTCTTCAATAACGCCCTTTCGTTGGTGTTTATTTCAGGTTCTAAATCCTTCCTTCCAAAAAATAAAAAAGTCTTTCCAGGACATTGGTATTTATAGCATCTTAAACTATCTTTACTAGCTTCTTCTGGCACGAGTACTATCCATTTCGCCTCATGAGGAACAAGTGACTTCTCTGCAGCATGTAGAAAATGTGCTAATGATTTCAGGTAATTTATGTTCGCTTCGTGAAGAAACTTTCGATCCTCTCGCAATAAGAAACCTCACTTTCTTTCCATTGAAGCACTGAATTACTTATTGACTTCTTCCTCCCCTAAGCGGGTCACGCATGCTGTGTTCATTAATCGCCAACATTTAGCAAAGTTGTTGACGAAAAAAATAGTTTGTTTCAAAACGCAATTTTACTCGAAAGCGGTGGCCAATAAATGACGGTCGTTATGCATGCATGTTCTGCTGATGAAGAGGCGAGTTGAGATGATTTCCTGCTTGGCGTGACGCATTGATTTTAGAGGTAGAATGCGAGGGTATGTGGGTTGATGATGGTTGATTTATTTGGAATATCTGGGTTCTTCTTTTTTTTTAAGGTGAAGTTGATACTTATTAATGTTGTAAATAGCATCTCTTCAAATAGAATGGATAGCATTTCGTAAGAGCAAAACAGTGTAATGAAAAAGTGACTTTTTAGATGAAAAGTTTGAAAGTAATACGTTTTTCTTTGCTAAATTACTGTGTGGAAACAATTATTGAAATCAGCTTTGCCACAGTACTAATTGCAAAACATATTGCACGCACGTGTTTCTGGCTTACACAGAACTCCTTCTTCAATGCCAAGAAGATTTAAGTTTCCGGATAATAGGAAAAAACAGCTCTTTGGAGGCTGATGTTTACGAGTTTGGAAGAGCTCAAACCCTCAAAACCTTATGATTCTACTGTATAAGTTAGAACTAAATTGCGCTAAATATTTCTTAGTATACTGTTTTGTTGTTTCGACTAATATAATTATAAATTAATTTACCTGCGACTTAAGAGTGAAAATCTTTATGATGAAAGAACAGTAGCGAAAACGAATACTCTTAACATTCTTACAGAGCAATATTGGGTACATGGGAAACATTTTGAAGTGATGGTGGTTCAAAAAATAGCATAGTTGCATCCAATTTGGTAAGATGTTTCTTTGAGAAATAAGTTACTGTTTTCTCAAATATTACAGATGACACATGACTCCAATGTCCCCATTTAGTAGCAATAGGCGATTTACGTGCTCTTTTTTTTTTCTTTTTTTTTATGTATCGAACATTACAAAATTAAAACTTCGAAAATTAGATCTCTGTGTACTGGTCTTTAAAAAATCAGTGCATATTGAATTTTCAAATATTCTTGTGTGTCAGATCTTCAAAAGTCCCAGCGCTCTTCCTAGGTCAATTAAATTAATGCTCTAATTTACACAGAATCAAGAGCAATAAAAATTTATAGGCATTTAGGGGTCTTTCAAACCATGTATTATGTATAACAGTCATTGTCACTCAAAAAATCTGCTTAACTGAAAGCGAAATTGTTTCCTTCCAGAACTGAGCTGCCAGTACATTTCATTTAAGTTGTGCTCCCTCTTGCTGTTAGACATTTGATTTGTGATGAAATGTCAAACAACAGTTTAAAAAAAAAAAAACACACAGCCACACAAACTGGAGAAACGCAGTATTTTTTACTTTATTGTCTTTTTCTTTTCTTTTTTTTTTCTTACTTATTTTTTTTAAATATATATTATACTAGTGGTACCCGCACGGCTTTGCCCATAGTAGAAAATTAAAAGGTCATTTGGTTCGCCTCTATATTTACAAATAATGGATGACGATTTTCTCGCCAATTTGCTATGTTCATTTGCCTTGCCAATTTGCTATGTTCATTTGCTTGCCCATGTTACGGTTACACGTTATGATAATTTCGTAATTTGCTCGTCCACGTTGTGATAATTTGCTCTGTAAAATTTTCTTAAAATTGGAATAGAAAAAGAAAAAAAATTGAATTTTCCAAAAATCACTTCAAAGTGCACACTCTCATGCTACAAACTAATTTTGTATCAAATTTCATGAAGATCGGCCAAACGGTGCAGGCGTTATGCACGTCACCTGACAGACAGACAGAGAAACTTTCAGCTTTATTGTAAGTAAAAATATATATGAAGTGAAACTTTTAATGCGATGGCTTTGAAATTTTGATCCGTTGCCTTTTTGTGTGACGGAAAGCGGCACTCGTCGCGCTTTCTTTCTTTCCTGTTGTCTGGCATGATATGAAAATTGGGTTCATAACGGAAAATATTTCCAGAAGAGCTATCATTTGTTTTCAGAAATTAGTTACCTTGTAGATTTAATAAAAATGCGTTTTACTCAACTTTTAACCAGTTATTTTTACGACATAGCAACCAGCAATTGTAGTAAAGTGTATTTACAAGTACTTGAAACAAGTCTGGGTCCAAAGTGCTCTCGGTACCAAAATGGAGGATTGGTTAGTCCGTCTTCTGAATAGGTTCTAGGATGAGTCACTGGTTCATCGAGTTCGTCAAATCGACAGGGAGTCCTGCACTTCCCTCAGTTTAGTGCTTCCTTATAATTTGTTTATTTTATTTCATAAGTTATATTGTATAATATGTATTTTTTAAAACTGATTTGACTTGTAATATCCGATACTTGGTTGGATTTTTGAAATGCGGTATTTGATTAACGTTACATTTGTCGTCAGCTGCTTTAATGTTTTTCGAGGAGTTCTTTCAGTAAACGTTTTATAAATAATATTTGTTTGATTTGACAGATGGTAAGTTGCTATTTCAAATGTAACTCTGATATTAAATATTTCTAAAAGTGAACAATTAAACATTTTTTTTTCCACGAGATCATTTAAATCACAATACATAGAAAAACCCGAAAGACAGTTCGCTATGTTTGCTCCTTTTGCAACATAGCACTTCCTTACGGTTGCAAGCAACTTATTTCATCGTTGGTCATAGACCTTCTTTCCTTAGTTTCTTTGGTCCTCAGAAATAATTTTTCAGGAATTTTTACGTGGGATACTGAAGTAAAGCTGATTATAATTTCATGAAATTGAATCATGCGTCTTTCTTATTTTTTCAAAACATGATTTATAACAGCATTTACTTGCTTCCAATTACGTACATTGTCCGAGTCAGAAACCATGTCTCTATCAACTCAACTCTTCTTTTCATTTGATCCCAATCCAAGCAAAATCAAAAAAGGTGATATACAAAGAATGATTGATGGCGTTCACGGGCAAGTTTTTTTTTTCTCTCCTGAGATTTTACTCTCGCTATCCCTTTTTCAAATCTTTTTTTCCCTCTCTTTGACAGCACATAATAGTTGGCCTTCTTTCACAGTTCAATGCTCTACCTATCGGAACGTCTTCTTGGCGTTGTTCCACAGATCGAGGTTAGGGGTAGGCCAGGAATCCAAAAATAGGTCCGGAGAAAGGTTGTGCCACCCCGGGCCTCGTTGCTCATCAGACCCTGGGTGCTTTTGTTTTCGTGATCTAAGCTGATTAAGGAAGACTTCTGTTCCGAAGCATCAGCTGGGCAAGTGTCATTGGATTGAATTATGTATTGCAAAATGAAAAGTACCTGATTTAAGGCCGTTAAGGGAAAAAGAGGCTCTAACATTCTTCAGGGCCTCCAGGAATGTCAGAGCATTCAGTTTTTTTCTACATCCTCTCTTTTTTTTCGCGGAAGTAAAAAATCAAAGGCAGCTTTACAAAAAATTTTGGATAGTTCTATGATGACCAGCGTGGCTTTTACGGGAACGAAAAGAAATCATGTTTTAAAGTGGTTACGGAAAGTGTCTTGGATTGAGTTATGTGTTGCAAATAGAAAAATACCTGCTTCAAGATATTTAATTCTTTAAGGTCTGATGTAGGGATGCCCAAAGGAGAAACTTATTTTATATATTCTCGAATACAAATAATTTTTTAATATATTATTTTTTTTTGGATTATATAGACATAGAATCTTAATATTCACAAAAAAAGCTACAGTTTGAAAAATATGCAGATTTTTTTTTTTTTTTTTTTTTTTTGAAAAGACGATCAATATCGTTGTTCAAGCACAAAGCTTATTATAGTCCTCAAAAGATTTAAATCTTTTGAAGGCGTTCCGTTTCTTTCTATAAACACTTTTTCATGGAAACCAAAAATTTACGGAAGCTTTACATAATGGTTTGGATGCCTTGGTGACCGCCGTGGATATTAACTAGAGACAATTTCATTTCATAGTGGTTATAAGAGGTGTGAAAGTTGTTGTAAACTGTATCAGGTCCAGAAACTATGAAAGAAAATTCAAATAGTCCTCAGAACTGTTACTATTTTTTGTGTTGATTTTGGCGTGTGAGTAACATAGCATCAATTTGAAAAACATTGCATATTTATTGACTTAGTTTTGATAAATTTAATAGCAGCTTCTAAAAAATTTACCCTTAAAAAATATTATTTCGGTACCTTAGTAGAAAAATAAAAATGCATAAACTTTCAGTGTGCAACTGTTATTGTATGCACTATAATAAAAAAAAAATGCCTTTTGTTACTGTAAATGTACGTTAATCTCACTGTGAAATAACCCTTTAATTTATATGAAAAGGAAAAAATGAACCATAAAAATGCCCTAAATACTCCGTAAACTTCAGGCACTTTAAAGTATTCTGATTTTTTTATGATTATTATTATTGAAGTGACATTAATAAGCAATATTTCTGTGATTTTATCCTTTTACCAGCATTATGTGAAACCGTGACCTACTTTATAAATGGACTCAGTTAGAGCTAAATATTCGAAGCACAGCATGAAATACAGAAATGAAAGCTCAGTAAAATTTCACTTAAAATCCCTCGAAGCAAATAGTTCCATTTAAACCACTGCACACAGAACCAACATTACAGGAGATGAAGAATTTTCACAGTTGGAAGGCAAAAGTGGTTATAAACGATGACGCAAGAATTTGCAACGACATTGCCGTTGAGGAACATTTACGCAACAAAAAATTATATCCTAATTGGGGTGTCTACAAAATAGAGCTTTTATTCCGTGAGCAATATTAGTTCATGAAGTTATTGAAGTTATGTTTCTTACCACCGGGCGTGCACAGAAATTTTGTGGCCCGTCATATTTCACGCCCTGTTCTAAAAATATTGGACCCCCTTCAAGCTCGGTCCCGGACCAGCAGGTATCCCTTCTTTCCCCTCCCCCTGCGCACGCCCCTGAGCACACATGATATTTATACGTTTCGTAAACGTTTTAAAATGGTTTTGACGTCATTAACAACCATTACGCAACGTTTATAAAACGAAGTGTGCTACCTGGATATGGGACGTTGTGACTGTCGTAGTGAACTGAAAGAAAGCGATAAAGCATTAAAAGCTTTCCAATTGATCAAGCAAGTTTAACCCTCAAAATTTGTCATTTACAAGCGCATTTAATGTTTTAGTGGGCTGAATCAAATAAAACAAGCTTCAACATCATACTGTTCTTTAGATAATCGAATTGTAGTTAAACTTAAGCCACTTTTTTAAATGTTTATATTTCTTGAACTTTTAAATACTTCTAGGTTTTCTATCTACTTGTTAATATTTGTATATAGAGAGCATGTTACGTTTAAGCTGCACGACTTATATTTTCGCAACCGTTAGTCCTAGATGCATACTTCCCAATGCAAAAATGGTCAAAAAGAAATGCAGAGTTAAGATATGAGAAGTTAAAAATTCAAAAAATATATATATGTATTCAGAGTGCTTTTTCAAATTAAATTAGATTTTGTAGTGTGTTTTTACGTACCATAGCAAAACACTTGCGCTTGTTTTTCAATGACAATAAAAAATTTTAAAAAAAAGAATTATTTTGTCTTTTTTCTTAACCAACATGTCATTCTTCTGGAAGGACGAATATGTTCCAATATCAATTTTTGAAAGGTCCTTTCCAGTTTTGAACTCAAATATCTCCTTGAATTTTGGTCGCAGGTATTCCAAATGTTTTGAATTGGCATTGTTTTTCAATGGAGACCATTTCCCTAGGCGCATTGCAGGGGACCATGGGAAAAGTTAGATTTTGTACTTGTTCACTATTTTATTTTTTAACTTCAAACGTTTTTACTATCTTAAGCCTGCATCTTATTTTGATCATTTTTGCAATTGGAAGTATGCATCTAGGTCTAACGGTTGCGAAAATAGATGTCTTGCAGGTTAAACGGGGACACGCTGTATATTGCTGCTGTAACCTGCACGCAAATATTTCAAAGATGCTTTAGTCGACTTTTTTCATTTTTTTTCTTTTGAATTTGATTTAAAAAAAAAAATTCTGATCGTTAAAAAGTTTCCAGTTACGGAATTTCTGTACTCCCCTCCCCTTATTGCAAGGATCTTTGTTAAAACATGTGTTTATTTAGGAGCGGGAGGTTCAAAATAATATAACTTCTATTTTTTAGCCAAGCAGACATTAGATTTTTTTTGTTTCAATATACCGTCAACATTATAAGCTTATGTTATTCATTAATCCTCAGTAAATGCATAGTTTTCTCTCAGCCAGTCCCGCAACTGCTTTTTTTTTTTTTGCAAGTTTCATCTAGTTGTCTTAGTAATAAGTACAAAATACTTGGTAGATACGTTCATATACTACGCTCTGCGTCTGGTGAAGTCCTTCCACAAAATGAAACGGAGCGAAAAATGTTATGCATAATACTATCGCTTATCTTATCTCTTGGACCAGGGATTGCTCGGCTTCTGGTCTGGATCAAAAAAACAAAACTGTCTTCAGGGCCCCATCCATCCGCTTAAGCGACAAATAATGGTGGGTACGGGGGATCCCTGGTGTGTGATATATTATCCCTTAATGCTCCATCAAAGTGAAAAATGTGCCTACGAAAGGAAGGGGGAAGAAAGATAGTAGCGTAAGAGAATTGTCAAAATTTACCTTTTCCCCCCAAATCAATACGTCAATAGTCCCAAATGTCATCAAAGTTTCATAACTCAGTTCAAAAAATTGAAATATATTGAAAAAAAAAAACACTTAAGGTGTTATTTGTCTATCCAACTCAGTCTTCAAACTTAGCCCCTCCCCTTCTCCACCGGAAAAATACCATCAAATAGCTTTTGATTTGAAAAAAACACGTTACACTTACAAAAGTACAAAAATGAAGCTTTTTTTTTTTTTTTTTTTTTTTTTTTTTTTTTTTTTTTTTTTGCGTGTGTGTGTAATGTTTTACTTTTCCCATTGCTACAGTAGAAAAAAGTTTCAAATTCAATTTGGAAAAAAAAAGTGTCTATCTAAAATCCCCTATTTTGGTTTCGCAACTCATAGTTGGACATTATACATTTTTATTTCAATAAAACACCAACATTATTAACTTTCGAGTAAGCTATATACACAACAGTTTTTTTTTCACCTATATAATTAAGTATTTTGCCTAGATGAATAGCAAAGCAACATCTGTTTCGCTTTTTTCTTTCAATGTTTACTCTGATACTCTTTTTCCGTCCTCTTTTTCTACTTTTACTTTCAAGCACAAAAGGTAAACACCTATGAGTAAAAATATCAGTAAACACACTACAAATGAACGATTTAAGATCCTACTATAAATATCGCGAAAGCTGTTAGTGAAAAGAATTTCACTTGACTCAATTCTCGCATTCATTGACCTCAAACCAACGCTCGACCTCAATATTACACACAATTAATGACAAAAAAAGCTTCTCTTTTATGAGACGTTTTGAACGGAGGATACAAAAAAAGCATACATTCTTATTAAAATGTGCAAGGTGGATGAAACTCAAGATATCATATCTCTACAACAGGTAAGAAAAAAACTTGTTTCCTGATAATCTCACTTTCATTCATTAAATGATTTTCCCTCTATTAGGGGAAAAAAGTTCCATACAAAAGGATTTTTGCTTTATTTGGATAAAAGTAAGGAGAAACTAGGAATAGGCCTTGACCAATCATTATTTTTCTTTTTGATAAACTTTGCCGTTAACTCTCATTTAGTAACGATAACATTTTCAGCTGTGTTAATATTATGTATTGTGTTAGTATCTATTTAAAGCATTGTAGATTATTCTTTTTTTTTAGGTGAGGGCTATTGTTTTCTGAAAGCTTTCGTAACTTTATATTATAGAACTTTCTAGAAATAGCTTCAGCTGATTTTTGCACTTGAAGTACTGATGGTCCCATCGTTTGTTAGATAATGTGAATTTAAGCACAGTCACTCTAAATAAGTACATCAAGGTAAATGCAGAAATGCATTTCATACCAAATCTCGTTGACGATATGACAATTTTTTTGCTGACGGTAGATTTGACGGATCATAGTTGTTATAGTCCCTTTTAACAGTCACAACCTAGGGGTCCGAATTACAAATGAACCATGTACTGCACCACATTTGATTTTCAGAAATTTAATTTTTTTCCAAGGATCCAAAATTTTTTTAAAAGTTATAGACAAAGCCATGATAAAGGATGGGAGTCCAACTCTGTAAGGGCGAACTATGAACTTAGATTCCATGCCAAACCTTACTAAATATTACGAATTGTTTGATATATTCATTGTTAATGCATCAAAGATATAATTTTTGCATCAATATGGCACGAAAAAGTTGACAATAACAAAATATGGTTTTCGCTCCGAGTGCAATATGCATGAAGCCCTAGCAAACCTATAACACCAATTAGAATTTTAGACAGAAACAAATAAACTTCCAAGCCTAGAAGAAGAATATTCTAAAAACGGGGTGACAGACCGAGTGATTGATACACACTTTCTTTAATACCGGTAACAATACTGCCGTGGGCAGGTAAACGCCAGTATCTGCAGAAAGTAGTTTCAAGATTATTTCAAGAAACGCTTTTTAGATTCAATGCCAACAATGAGGAAATGTTGGAATTTGACGTTTATTCCCCTCTTGTTCAATAAAGCTGAAGTACAACAGATGACAAAATGCAAAACAAAATTTTAAAAATTGCAGTTACTGATTTTTACCCGATCATGGCAGAATAATAATCATTTTTTTTCAGTACGTAATAGTATTTGCTTATTTATTTTGTTTATTAATCTGTTTGCATTTATTTATAAGAGAATAAACTGCAGTTAAGAGTGAAATTGTTTTCTTCAATATCGAAATCTTGAAGGAATCTCAGATTCGTAGCTTTCATACTTGACTTATGTTTAACTCCTCCATAAATCATCTTCCACTTCTTAATCCACACAATACATCATTAGTCAGAAGCGAACCTAGAGGGAAGCAGGGGTAACGACAGCTATCCGCACTCAGTGAACTGCTAACCCGATTATTTTCATCTACAATAACCTCCTCGTATGACATGAAACTTTTCTGAGGATGCCCCGGAATCCTGTGGTTGTTACCTGGCGAATCCAAAAGTTTCGATAGTTGAAAAAATGTTACGTTTTCAAATAATTAAAAATGCGCAGGTTGAATGACATGCTAAACAGTACCGCATTTGCAAAGAAGAGAAATATAAAAGACTAATAAAACTCAATGGAAGAGGAGTCTGGGCCGTGATGTCCTGATCGGTAAGGCATTGGACTTGGGGTCAGAGTACAGACCCGAGGAGGGGCCGGACTCGGGTTCGATTCTCGCTGGTCGAAGATCCACCGTCGTCATTAATGGTGACTGGGCGACGTTAAATATGCTCGTGGTCACAATGTCCTCCATTTGAAACGATACCTCTGGGGGTGCCAGACCAGAAAGTTATTCGGCTCCTGGCCTGGTTCTAAATTCTCGAACTGTCCATAGATGGCACCACCATCTATTGTGTTGTCTTCTGAAGGCAAGGCGCCTGGCACGCAGTCCTCCATAGTTAGAGGGCTAGAGGTCCCTTTGATAGTTGATAGTTGAAGAGGAGCCTGGACTCATTTAGCAGAATTTACAGGGTATTACTGAATAGAAGCACCAATGACAGAACACTACGTATAAAGCTTTTTTGCACGTGGAACCACTTGCCATACTCCAACACCGCTTTTTGTAATAATATAAATTATTCATCGTTTAAACTGCAACAGGTTTCCAATAACGGCATAAGTTTAAATTTATGTTACAAGAATGAATCAAATGTCGGTGGTTTCAATAAAAGTGTCGTAAAATTCTTACATTGCCATTAAAAGTTTTGCAAATTCACTCTTGATTTTGATATTCTTTCTCTGCAGCTATCGTTATTTTTTCAAATTTTTAGTGACAAATGTGAGTTAAAAGTGTGCAAGTTTCGTGGAACCTTTTAGTAATCTCCATGGAACCCTGGGACACAATTTAAGAAAAGCTGCATGGGAGAATGTCTTGTTCAATAACCCAAAATTTACTGCATCCATTTTCACGATATTATTTATGTCATGATTTAGTAGTTTTTATATGTAAAAAAATCCCCACACTTTCTTATATGGTCTTTAAAAAGAGTTAATGGTTATCCTCGCAACACTATTAGAAATATCCAAGTCCTCCTACACCACTATTCATGTAGTATACTCGACTGTACAAGCTTTCTAATAAATGGTAGTATTTTAACACGAACATTCATTCAATTCCTTAATTTCTTTTATCTCACTTTTCCCAGATGCAATTTAACTTTTACCCTCTAGAAAAGCAATCCAGTTCGTTTAATCACCCATTAATCTAAATCTGGCGAGGAAAACGGAACTCAAAACTTCCCATGGGAACCCGTACTCTCAATCTGAGCTTAACATTCGTATTAACATTAAATATTTTATTCTCAAAACTGAACGAAATCTTCAAACGCTTTAAGAACCAATATGTTTACATTTAAGTAAGATGTGTGGGATATTCCATCTGTAGTGAGATGTTTATTTTAAAAAATTCTTCAATTCCTTTGGGACTATTTTTTGTATGCTGCAAGTAGTCGCTGAACTTTGCAGAAAGTTGATCCAACGAAATAATGATACCATAATATTTTACTAAAATTAAATCCGAGTTAAATAAAAAAAATTATCATCCGTCTTACAACATTTCGTTAAAAATGTTTTCTGCCGTCGGCAGGTTAAATGCAGTAATTGCAATTTTTTTATTTTATTTATTTATTTTTTTAAACATTTTGGTCATTTATTGTACTCTAGTTTTATTGATAATATTGCTTGTTAGGTTTCCGCTGAAAAAAAATGTGCGAAAAAAAACGTCAAAATCCTGAACATTTCCCCGTTGTTAGTGTTGAATCCAAGACGCGTTTCTTCAATCATCCTGAAAACTCATTCCTGCAGATATTACAAATATAAATACAATTACAAATGTGACGACCAGCAACAGGCTCTTGGCCTAGCTAGGCTGATCCTAGTCAATTTATTAGTCCCCAATAAAGATCAGTGGCCCTCTTAAAGCTATCAACCACCTTGCTCATTACCACCTCTTCCGGTAAGCTGTTCCAAGTGCCCACAACCCTACTAAAGTAGTAGTTTTTCCTTATTTCCAGGTTAGTCTGAGATTTGAATAGCTTAAAACAATGACCCCTCGTCCTGCTTTCGGTGCAAAAATTTAATCCATTAATATCATTCATTTTGATAAATTTAAACAACTGAATCATGTCCCCTCTGATCCTCCTTTGCTCCAATCTATACTTATTAAGCCTATTGAGTCTGGTATCATAATCTAAATTTGAAAGTCCCCTTATTAATCTAGTTACCCTTCTTCGAACCCTTTCCAATACACAAAATCTGTCCTCAGATAAGGCGACCAAAACTGCACAGCATACTCCAAAAATGAGGTCTTACTAAACTCCTATATAAAGGCAGAAGAACCTTCTTAGATTTGTTTGAAATAGATCTATTGATAAACCCAAGCATTCTGTTGGCTTTGTTACTTGCAATGCTGCACTGTTGACTAAACTTGAAGTCCTGATTTATTAAGGTACCCAGATCAATAACATTTTCTGCCTGACTAATGATTGAACCCTGCAAACGATAACTCGTACGCTTATTTCCACGACCTATGTGTAGCACTTGACATTTCCCTACATTAACTGCCATACCCCACCTATCCGCCCACTTAGTAATATAATTTAAATCCTCTTGAAGCTGTTTTACCTGCTCTTCATTTCCTACAATGCCCATAACTTTTACATCATCAGCAAAACAATGCATGCTTCCAAAAATATTTTCATTGATGTCATTCATAAAAATAATAAACAAGAGAGGCCCTAAAGCTGAACCCTGAAGAACACCACTTAAAACATCACTCATTTAGAAGGATTTCCCCTCACAACTACTCTTTGTTTTCTTCCAGTCAGCCAATTTCTAACCCAAAGTAAAGTTATTCCTCCTATTCCTATGTCAGCTAATTTGCTGAGAAGAGCAACATGTGATATCTTATCAAAAGCTTTTTGAAAATCAATATAAACAACATCCACACACTTTTTGTTATCTAAAGCCAAGGTAACCTTCTCGTACAAAAGCAATAAATTAGTAGCACACGATTTATCTTTCCTGAACCCATACTGCAAACTAGTCAACAGACTATTAGTCATTATTACCATTAGTCACCATATTGCCGTTTACCGGCCTACTGCAGTTTAGTTTTTATGAGTTACAATGTACATGGATGACCGTAAAATATTTTCTAACTTCTAATTAATTCTACTGAAACTGATATGATTAAGGAAATACTTTTTTCGAAATATTGTAAGGGGATTTATAAAGTCATTAACAAAACACTTTATATAAATGAATTTTTGTATGAGTAATTTAAAACTTAAAAAGTTTTTACAAAGTAATAAAAACATATCTATCTTATTAGCTTAATTCTATTAATATTTCTTATAAAAAGGGAAAGACTTTGGGACCATTCTGTAAATTGTGCAAAGTAATTAGAAATAGACGCAACCAAAGTAAGATAAAACGGAACACGTGACAGAAAAGAATGTAACCAAATAATGCCATGTCAGTCTCAAAATGGAAACTAGCGGTTTGACCCTTACGGGGAGGAGGGGCTCGAAATCGGAGTAGCATAAGTTTTATAAGTGTTATGGGGGAGAAAGGGATCTGGTGACCAAACTGACAATGGGCCATCTTTGACTCTCGACGGCCTTGTCCCGAATTTTGAAAAAAACATCAGGAGGTCTTGCGGTTTCTATATCATGTCTGATCTTTAAAAATTGTCTGGGTGATCATCATCATCTTCATTACACAGTTACGTCTCATCAATGTTTTCCTTTTTATTGATGTCATACACTCATCTGCTCATGTGATCGCTATTACCCTTCATCGCCATACAGGATTTTAATGCAATATAGTTGGCGTACCAAAAGCACTTTAAAATAAAAGCTCAATTGTACAGCTAAACATACGTTTTTTTTTTTTTTTTTTTGTAAACGTCATGGGTAAATTTATTTATGACAATAATGCTGTAACTTTACATTAAAGTAAAATGTTTTAGAATTTTACTAGCAAAAATACCCAGCGTTGCCTGGGTCAGTAATAGTTATGAGAAACAATCGTTACTTGCCCTTGTTTTCTGTTTTAAGCGAAAGAATTTCAAACAAACCTTTTTGACATGATTAAAAATCGAGCTTCTTCCTTACTCATTAAACTAAAATAGCAATAAGTATAAAGAACAAAATAGTATTCAATTAGAAACGAAAGCACGACATTTAAGCGTATACAAATTTGAAGAATTTCCGAAGTATGAAATTAAACTTTACATGTTTAAAACGATTTATCTGTTAGTACTGTTTTTTTTTAATTTAAAACCTTCTCTGTATGGCTATTGATATACGAACTGTTTTAAAAAATGTAGCCGCCCGTGTTCCCCTTACACTTGCTTTAGTTATTTTGGGAAATTTCAATTTTTGTGGGCAATTGGTGTGGTTTAAAATCTTACCAAATTTGCGAGAATCATTTTGGGACACTTTCGATAATATTCCCCCTCCTTACTAATTTTTATTATAGAAATATTGTTGCCAGATGCTGAAATACTTTTGGTCAAAATAAAATGGCGCTAAACGGTTTCATCCGAAATGTTTCCAAAATAAGTAGTAAAATTTGGCGATTGTTTGAAATCGTGCAAAAAGAAAAATTAATGGAAGTTTTTGTGCGGTTTATGGATTTGCCTAATTTAGTTGTTGAATTATTTTACACAGTATTTTTTTTTTTTAAGTATCTTTGATTGGCGATATTTTGTTTATATGGTGAAAGCTGAGAAACATAATTACGTAGTCTTTGGGCTCAAAAACAGCGACAGTGGAAAAAACTGCCAAATGCATCAGCTACTGAAATCTTTCTGAAAAAATTCTGGCGATATTTCTGCTGGTTGGTTGGATATAGTGAGCAATTATCCAATCAGCATAAATAATAATAATCAACCATTAATTACATAAGTTCCGTTTAAAAGTAAAACGATCAGCCAAATTCATTAATTTTTAGCCAATCTTGTGGAAAAACGTTACTTTAAGATTTGACTTGAGAAATGTCTCAAAAAGTCAGACGAAACGCAAAAATATTCAACAATACAACAATTCTTGGGAGTTGAGATGACACACTAAATAATGACTTGGGTTGATGAAAGCCTTCGAACAGGGAACAAAAAAGCTCATAACTCGTTTTTTATACAACTTAGAAACTTCGAACAAATGCTATCTTCAGCAGAAAAATTGGCGCTTTCGATGGACATATAATGTTAATATGTGCACGTTTTTTTCCACCCCCATATTGGGGCATTTATGCGAAAATTGGGACTAAAATTGGAGTAAAAAGGAAACTATCAATCGGATTTTTTTCGAACTGATTTATAAACCTTCCCAGCACCAAACTGAACAAACGGTGAAAGTTTCAGCCAAATCTACCGGGTAGTTTCTGAGATCTTAGGGAACAAATTTACCAAACTCCATTTTTATATATATAGATAATAAAGAAACGGCAAACTAATAACGTAAGGTCATAAAAACAGTAAACTTCCTAAAGTGATTTTATTCTTACTAGACACGTTTTTCCTATGGGGATACCGATATCGCAGGTTTTTAATGTAGTTATATTTCGAGATTTAGTGGGATTGCCCACTGAGCGTGATTACCATACTTTTCCCTATAGGAAACTATGCAAACATTACTATGCTAACATCAGGGCAAAGGTTATCCCTGACGTTAAAATACATTGAGAATAAATAAAGAAAAAGTGCTCCTGAAAAGAAGTTTTAAATTGAGCGACGATTACTCAATCACATTCAAACAAAATTTCGTAAGTTACTTGTTCATTGAAAATTTAAAATTTATCATTCAGAACTGGTTTTGTCTCTGAGGAGTTAAACTTTTGGACGAGAGTACACTATTAAAACTGCGGGTTGCAAAAAGCACCTTTAAGGACGAAACGCTTGCAGCACCAGCGATACCCTCTTAAGGATGCCGTTTTGGCTCCCCGTGGCACCCTATGGAATCTCTATACACTTCATGGCAAAACTTATACCCATAAAGAGCCAAAAAAGAGGTGGTGTCGCTGGTGCTTTAACAGTGTACAAAAAATTGAAAGCTCAAACCCTATAAATTAAAATTGTGGCAAGAGTTTTCAAAATTATTATTTGTGCTACCAGTATTATATTTGTAATGCATTGGGTGAACCAATAACCCTCTTTAGTGTTCTATATCGTGACACGGCGTTATTGAATTGACTCCGCACGCACGAGCATGTCACTGAAGTTCATTTTTCTTTTCATCGCTTTCCTTTTTTATCTTCTGCTAAATGATTTCTAAAAGAGCTCAGGAAAAATGTTTAAAATCACGATTTTCTACCCTGAGATCAATTAACCAGTAGATCACCGATGTGGAACAAAGGATGAATGCATTGCTCGTTGTGTTAAAGTGAATAGAAAAAGTTAGCAAGTGACTTTTTCTGAAGGAAGTCTATTAAAAGTTTAAAAGGTTGTATTGGCTTTTGATTTTAGCAAATTAACTGCCGTTGCAGGTCTCACAATATGTATTAGATGCGAACTTGAAAAAGTAACTGAGATGGAGTGAACTTCCGTTACAACGAAGCTTAAAGAACAGCAAATTTTGTTCGTTGTAAGAGGAATTACGTTGTAGTAGAGTTCAAGTAATGTAATTACAATAAAATCATGACTAAAAATGTATTTCGTTGAAACGGATACTTCGTTGCATTGGCATTCGTTTAAAAAAAATGTGCGTCACGGGACGCTCGGCAGAAGTGATAACTTTCATAGGATTAAATAATTATTATCATTATTTAATCCCATGAAAGTAACAATTGGCTTATGGTAGCTATAATAAGCAGCGAAATTTTTGCATTGCAAGTTACCTTAAAATCTGGCAAAGACTGCATCAAGTACCGTCCCGTGACTTGCAGTGGCTTTTTCTGGCTTATTAATCATTTGTAATTGTAATTTGGAGTGTAGAAACCATACTAAATTTTTAGCTCGATCAGAAGCAAAATTAACATTAAAATCTCCGGTTAAAATTAACGGAATTGTATAATAATCTTCATTAACTAAAGCAGAACCTTCTTGTGTATAATTTAAAAGTTGTTTATGAATAAATTGAATAATACTTGAAATACTTTTGTATGGAGATATATGTATTTTGGCAAAAATAATTTGTTGCTTTGCTTCCTTGTGACATTCCACTGTACACAGTTCACCAATATCGTTTTGTGTAGCCGTATTAAAGCTTGTAGCATTATTTACATGTAATCCTATATTTGGAGTGACGATATTTATGCAATCAAGATCATTATGATATACTGCTATGCCTCCTGCTCTTATATTTTGACGCTTTAATAGCACAATACGTTTAAAATGTAAAATACGTTGAATAATTTTAGTATCATCATTTTTAAGCCATGTTTCACATAATAAAAGAATATTACAGCGTTTAGAGACCGAATCAATAAGATCGAGATTATGAGCATTAAAGCTTTGACAATTAATTGAAAAAAGTGACATTCCTCTTTTATTTGAAATGAACTCAACGATACTTTGATCAATAGTAATTAATGCGTTTAGAGACGCAAAAACAATAGATTAAATGACGCGTCATTTCTAAATATTTCGTTTATCAGACAAAACACTCAAACTTACGAAACATTTTAGATTTTACTCCGTTATGAACAAATTAAATGTTTATTCATTATTTTTGTTTTCCCGGCCGTCCCAACCAAAAGCATGAAAAAAGGCTTAATGCATCTTAAAAATATCGCAAAAAACAAAAAAAAAGTCAAAAAAAAACAAAATAATTAAATAAATATCGAAAAATTAAAAATTGGAATGTAGGGTATTGAGATGGGGGGGGGAATGTCTGTCGGTAATCAAAAATGCAAAAAAAAAAAAAAGAAAAGAAGGATTTGCATTTACTGCCCTTTACCTGTCCACGCAGCATTTTACACCAGTTACACACTTCAATGTGTAGTTGAAATAGAAGTCTTGCACTAATGAAGAAAATTCATTTAAAAAAACTACTTCAGATTCAAACGCAATTTTTTTAATGTTTTGATCACATTTTGGCTGTTTTTTTATTTTTTTTTTCCAAAATATTACACTTGCAAAATGCAAAACAAACTTTACAAATGCAAAAAAATGCATTTTTGTATTCTCGCTGTCAAGCGTGAATGCTTAGCACGGGTCAGCTAAAGTCTACTATATTAAGAGACATAAATTAGAATTTCTCTAAAATTAGCCTGAACATCACTAAGTGTTAGTAAGAGGTTCTTTATTGCTAGTTAGGGATGCAACATCGATGTCTATGTTTTTGAAACATTGATGTTTTTGTTAAAACATCGATGTTTTTAACATCGATGTTTTTCTTTCGATGTTTTTAGACTATCGATGTTTTGGTTTCGTTGTTTTTTCGATGTTCAGTTTTTTGCATTTTAATTTTTGCATAAAATTTGCTAAAATTTTCTCGCTATGTAATTAAGTTTACTTATGGAGTTGCAAAAAAAAATCATTCTTTGCACCCATTTTATAAGATCAATTTTTCTATGTAGAGGATGATTTTTGGGAAGATCACTACAATATAGTAAAAGATTAACTAGAGAGTGAGGAAGAGGTCAAAGAGTTTGGAACAACCTAACGCTGGTAGTCTGGTGCCAGAACTTGCAGTCTATTTCAAGGCCCCAGTTCTTAAACTAAAGGAATATCCTATACGTTACTAAGGTGAAAATTATAACTGGTAAGAGAGAGCTGGTAAAAGTTGCTGTAATGTATTTTATAGTGATGGCAATTTCTGTTCCATCAGAAAGAGATGTTTCTCTGACTGGTGGGATAGTCTGCGAAAAGAGAAATGCGCTTCTGGGGGACAAAGTAAACAAACTTCTTTTTCTCCAAACTGTCAACACCAATATTCGATGTTACTTATCGATTTCCCCCAACAAGTCGTCCCTCTATTACTTACAAGTTGTGTTTAATTATTAACTAACAGTACAACACATATTTCTTGCTCTTAAAAATAATTGTTAGAATTAATTTTGTATTTTTAAAATAATTAGCACAACTTTTTCTCATCATTAAACTGACGGTAAGTGCTATGATACATTTTTCTTTGATTCTTTTTTGATGTAAATTTACTTTTAGTTTCATTCAGTTTGAAAATATTTTCTTATTATCATAACTAGTTGTACTAATCGGTGTTTGTCTTATATATTATCAATTTTTGCCCTACTATAATACCAAGATGTTGTGAAATTATTCTTTTTAAATTATATTCATGATTTGAGGTTCAGGATTTTCAATATATTCGTTCGATACGTATTCTTTCGTATTGCTTAAATTAGTGTAGTATATTCAAAAGTGTATGTTATACATTGGTAAAAAGATCGATGTTTTTTGGTCGTTGTATCAATACCATCGATGTTTTAATTTTTAACATCGATGTTTTGAAACATCGATGTTTTGCCATCGATGTCGCACCTCTATTGCTAGTGGTACAGATTCTAGCATGATCTTTCAAAATACAAATGTGTTGTAAACCAGACACATACTCAAGCAACATATACTGTAAAAAAAATCCGGGTAAATTCATCGCTTGCTCTGATGAATTGCAGATTATTGTTCGGATGTTATAGAAAAATTTACGGAGAAAACTGGCCTTTGAAGATCAAGCCAGCCTCTCGTTTAAAGAAAGTATTTTTCATTGTTAAACATAAAACATATTTTATTTTTCGTTTAAAAAAATTACCTTCAATTACGAAAATCTAGCATCTTTCCAGAAAAAAAATTCTAATTTTTACTTGTAGATTAAAGCTACGACTTCGAATAAAAAATATTAACGATATTAATTCTTTTTCCTCAAATTTGTTCGCTATTCCACTTAAAAATAATAATTCCACCCAGGCACCGTTCCAAGAGCTTCTTATCTATGATTATCAGCCGTTAACATCGTTTTGAAATGAAGTTATAAAATGTCATCTAACTTTATCCTTTTTACAATTTATCACCCAAAATATTTTATTGACTTTTTGACACAGATCAGAGTTTATAGTTTATCAGTTACTCTTTTTTTATGTGTGTGCCGAGGCTGAATTGAATTGACCTACAAGTTCTAATTCCACGAACTGCAGGAATTTTTTTAGAAGGAAAAAGACAGTTTCATTGACAAAAGAAATGGGTTGTTAAAAGTAATCAGCATCAATATTTTTTTCCCTGACCGATTCGCCCTTCCAACTTAATAAATTTTTGCAGGATTTCCTTGATTTTGAAAAGCCTCGTGACTGAAAGGACCTAAAAAGTGGCGCAGGGCTGTGTCAGGCAGTGGGGGGTCTCATATTTTGACACGAATAAGGATTTTGCTTATAATTTATGACAGAAATTGCGATATTGCGAAACGTATTTACTTTATAGGAGATCGTGTCGTTTGTTCTCCGAGTTTGATCGAGAGGAAGACAAAGATAGACAATTGAAAAACTGAGGGTACAAGTGAAACAAGTCAATCACAAGTAATTTCACGTAACTTGCGGTATTAGTCAATGAAAAAAAATAATAAAAAGTGAAGTCATAAATTTAATACGTGCTGGAATCGTACGGCATTAAAATTAATTCAGGATTTTGTGTAAATGTTTGCATTGTTTATAGGTCTATTTGGTAAGCAAAAACTTACAGAGTGGTAAAAAAATGAATTCAGTCCTCTTTTGTCGGATCACATCATTTGCTTCTTTTGACAATTTCCATTGTTGGAACAGTCTCTTGAGCTTAATTCCCACGATGTTTCAGTCATTTTTCGTCTGGATCGATAAAAAAAAATATATTGACGAACATAATATTCTTCTTCTTTCCTTTCCATCGTTACATCTATTTATCCATTAAGCCATATATATAAAAAATGTATATGCAGTGTGTCCGAAAAGTTCTTGACGTATTTTAAAAATTCATAGATAAGCAACAAATTGTCTATGAATATGCGGTTTGCTGCATAATACTTCACAGGTTCAGAAAGTTTTTACGTATTATTACGTATTACGTATTATTGAATTGTAAAAAGGGGGGGGGGGGAGTTATTATGAGTCATTTGCATTGACGGCTATATTTTCAGTCAGAATTTTTTTTTTTTCTTAATATGACGATACAGCCGTCAATGTAAATTGCTTATAATTGCGCTTTTTTTTTTCCTTTTTTTTTACGATGTCATAAAAAAAAATCTTGAATCTGGGAGGGATAATGACGCAACGATATATTCATACGATACTTTGTTGCTTTTCTATGAATTTTTAAAATGTGTCAAGGTTTTTGCCTGTATATTTTGTGATACATATAGTGTGATCAAAAAATAACCGCACATTTTAGTGATAGAATAAAGCAACCCAGGTAAGATGTTTTAATGCTAATACTTACTCAAAATAAGATCTATTTAACTCAATACAACGTCTTGAAAGGTCAATCAATTTATCCATAAACTTTTTAAAATCGGTTTTGGGAATGTTCTTTAGCACCTGTGCCACAGCTGTTTGAATGGCTGGAATATCATCGCAAAAAGCTTCTTTCATTTCAGTTTTTAGTTTTGGAAACAAAAAATAGATTAGGGCCTTCGATCAACATCCGTATTCGCCTGATGTATAACCGTGTGTCTATTTTCCGTTTCTGAAACTGAAAACTGCAAATAAAATAGTTACTAGAGAAGATTCCTAAAACCAAACTTAAAAAGTCTATGGAAAAATTGGTTGACCATTCGAACTGTTGTATGAAGTTTAAATGGATCCTATTTTGAATGAAAAATTGCTCAAAAACATATGAATACGTTTAGTTTCTTCTATAACTAAAAAGTTCGGTTATTTTAGATCACACTGTTGTACATTGTGTGATATATATATATATATATATATATATATATATATATATATATATATATATATATATATATATATATATATATATATATATATATATATATATATATATATATATATATATATATATATATATATATATATATATATATATATATATATATATATATATATATATTGGTGTGTGTGTGCATGAGTGTGTGTGTGTGCGTGAGCGTGTGTGTATGTAGTAATTCAACCTTTCATAAATATCAATCCCCACATCAATAACTTACTTTTTAAAAGTGGACAGGTTTCTTTTGAGTTAAAAATAGCATTTTCCCTAAACTACAACGCAGTAGCTACCATTATGGATTCTAATATACCAGCAATTGACATTATGATGCCAAAAAAATGATTGAATAAAATATTGTGAGGGGGAGGGAGGTCTGAGGAGTTCTGTGTAGCAACTAATTGCAATCACAACGCCTTCAAAAATACAAGTTTTGTGTATCTACCAAAATTTCCAGATCTATCTTCAGCGTCGGTTGCGCATTAATCATCCATTAGGTTAAAGAAAGCAAAATTTCTCCCTTTCACTTCCTATTGTAAATAGCATCGCCTGCAGTGATGGTCAGGAAAAGGAAGAAAACACAATAGAGGAAGTGACAAAACGAGGAGGCAAAATGTATTGTTATTTTCTGAACTTTTGATGACGTTCAGAGGAAATTAATTAGTTCCTTCATGCGAATGGTGGGGATAGATATCCTTTCGCTTAACCATCAATTTATTTTCCTCTGCAGTTATGATGGTTGTTTATTTTTTCATTTTGCACAACCGTTCCTGTTACTTGCCGAGCAGTAAACCAAAAAGTTATTGAACTAATTATCAGCAGAAACAGGCTAAACATGGAGCGAAAAGCGTTAATTATGTAAATTAAGATCATTTACATCAAGAAAGAAATCAGTCTGTTGATTATATACAGTTTTGCACTTCTCGTAGTTTTCTTTTGTTTTGGTTCTAATTGTTAGACGCGTGCATAATCGTAATCTGACACTTTCACTTCGACAGCGGAGGAGGGGCAGCTCCTAACGGAAGCACGGATCAACACAAAGGAAAAACAGAAGTTTACCAGAAGTTTCCAAAAACTTTTTAATCTCTCACGTTTATGTTTGTTATAAAACCTCAAAACGTAAAGAACCACGCGCAAAAGCAACTCTACATAATTTCGTTAGATATTTGTATGACTTAATTAATATCCTCTCTCGCCTTGCAAGCAGGCTGACAGCGTAGTCTCGGGGAAGATATCCGGCTCGGACTCCGACTGCGATTCCAGAAATTTTAGAACTTTCAACTCTGACTCCAACTCCTTTTCCCAAAATCAGTTCGATTCCGACTCTGCAAGCACCGGTAGAATTGCGAACTTTGGGGGAAAATGATCGACTCCGACTCCTTCTCTTGTAACTTTAAACGTTAGACTCCCAACTTGGACTCCAGCTCCGCAGCCCTGCTTGCAAGTGACATGTCAAATGTCTTTCGTTTGGCGAAGGCAAGAAGAACTATGCCTTGCACCCCAAGTGCCTTATCGATCAGTACAGCAAGGATTATATGCAAAGGCATAATGTGCACATGCAATTGCACATGTTTGCTTCTTTTGACGGCAAACTTTCAAAATAACTGCCCATTACTGTTTTTATTTCTCATTTTTAGATTTTTTCCCATAAAAGAAAGATTACAAAAATTATTATACTGTAAAACATTGTACTACCTGTAGGTTTTTCTCAAGTCGTCCAATGTTTTGTGCATACTACGGAAAATACGCAAGCTATTTTTGTGCATATTATCGCCCAAAATATAAATGTATCGCCAAAAAGTCAAAAAATGCATGAATAAAAACGTCATTCTGGTTTTTGCTCAGGCGTGAGAACTTTCATTTAAGTGAACAAAATATTTTTACAGATTATTTTTTGAATTTATAATGTATAATTTAGGAATTTTTATTGCACGTTTGCATGTATATTTTGAGGAATATTTTTGGTAAATAGTTTGTGTGTGTGTGTATGTGTGTGCACAACTTTTTGCAATTTCAAATTCCTGGAAAAATAATCGTGTTCGGCGACAGAAATCTTTTGACTAATAAATGAACCAAATACTTGAATGAACTATTACATTTACTTTAAATTACTTATAAGTACCTATCATCGATCGATTGTGTGTGTGTGTCTTATCGATTTGTGTCATGTTTAAACATTTAAAAAATACTTCATTTGTTGCATGCTTAGATCTTTATATTAAAAATTACGTTCACTGAAATTTTGTTTGTTGTTTTTGTAGCTCATCATAATTTTTAAATTTCTTGTTAATGATACAATAGCGAATTTTTGCGCTGCGTGCATACTTTTTGTAAAAAATGGCTTTCAAAAGTGCCAAAGTGGCTACCATTTTTTGTGACTTTGGTAGCTAGTGACTGCTAATCAGAATTCCTAGTCTTCAGCTTCAACATTCACATACCAAATGTACCGGCGAGAAAACTAAAATTTCCGTTAAATCACCAGTGAAAGTCGATATTTACCAATTTCGGTCCTTTACGGTAACATATATGTTAAGGAAGAAGTTACAAAAATGGAAATTGGCAATGGATTAGATAAGTCATAAAATGAGATGAGGTCATCGCATTATTATTGTTACATATTTGACAGTAAAATTTTTTGATATTTCTTACTGTATAAAACCTGACGTTGAGTTTAATTCATTCCTTTAAAAAAAAGTTTAATTAATGTGTTACGTGATACACAGAGGTGTTTGACCCGACGAATGTAGGCTGTATTAACTTTCCCATTTTATCCTTCCCCAAGCCCGCCTCTTCTCATAACAATTCTTTTTCTCCTTTCCACAAGCGTCAAATTTTTCGAAGAGTAATTATAATGAACACAGCTCACTTGTTGATAGAGTTGGGTTGAGATGCTATATTGTCGCTGCTCATCTTCATGAATAATTCAAAACATGAATTTGCATCAGCCTACGTGAGAGAAAGTTCGGTGTAGTGATAATTTGATGGGAAACAAATAAACCAGCTGTTATTAACTTTCTTCAGAAGGATAAATTAAAAAATGATGTTAGGAAATAATATGAAATCGTTTTACTTATTTAAAATGTAAATATAATTTTGATAATGATGTTTGAAAAGCTATGGAAATTTTTATTGCTTTTTGAATTTAGAGTCTAATTTAATTTCAAAATTGTCGTGCAAAAACAAACAAGGAAAACCAACCACTAGTGTTTACTAATTTGCAGCAATTGAGATTAATACACCATCTTGCGGTAGTTTAAGGAATTCGCCGAAGTGGTAAGACATTTCAATTTTGAGCGGACTCACTGAACAGGTCATATCATACGCGAGTGAACTGGTCTTGGGGTTTATCTCTTTCAACCACCATTGGGCAGAGACGGCATCACCTCTAATAGTTTATTTGAATTGCGAATAGTTAGCGAAAACCGAAAACTCGACACTCGAGTCTCATCTTGAAATTTTAAGAAAAGTTTGAATCTTTAGTGATGTATATCTTAATTGCATTACGTTGTGATGAAAGAACTTGCAGTTGACAAATTCGTTCACATTTTTTATGTTTGTATTACTATAAAGTTTTTTTGTTCTCAACTGTGGAACAAAATGAAAAACTGTAATCTGCAGTTGTTGTAAATCAAAACTTTAAGAGAAATTTGGCATCACCAAAAATTGAACAGTTTTAAGTAGTATATTCGTCGTAGTAGTTTGTCCGTCATACACTGGTGTAAGAAATTAAGAGGATTTTCAGATTTGGTCAATTATTTTCAGAACTACTGGACATATTTTAATGAAATTTGGTATGTACATACATTGAAACAATACAAATTAAATAACCATCTAAAATTTAAAATACACAAGCATGATCATAAATAACACACGTTCGAGTCGGAAGGCATGAAACAGCGTTTGAAAAATTGAACAAAAAAATGGGTTAATAGGTCGGTCGCCTCTAACAGACATATAGGCGTTGCAGTGTGATTCCATACTTGAAATAAAGCAGGTCATGGGATCTTTAAGCAATATTTCCACTCGTTCAACAACGCCGTTTTCAGGCTATGGATGGTCCCCGGAGGGGTGTCGCGAGTTGCTATTTCCCTCCCAAGAGCGTCCCAGACATGTTCTACAGGATTCGAGTTTAGAGACCTGCTTGGCCAATCCATCGAGTGAATATCCTCCTTTTCCAGAAATTCGTCGACTATAAGAGCTGTATGTGGACTTGTGTTAACATCCATTAAAACTAACTCGGGGCTAACAGCGCCCCTCAAGAGGGGATCATAGGGCTCCAAGACCAAATCCCTAAATCTCGCAACTGTCACAAAGCCTCTCTCAAAGACATGGAGGGGTGTGCGACCATCCAACATGACGCCTGCCCAGACCTTCAAATCTCCTAATCCATAATGGTCGATTTCGCAGATATTGGAAGGCAAATAGCGAGTCCGGTTTTAGCTTAAACGACTATTCTTGTCCTACGTTTACATGGATAGAAGTAGGAACCTACTACCTACCCTCAAATGTCAGTGAAATCGACCATTTTGGCAGTGGTGGTTTGACGGTCTGGGCACGGGCAGGCATCATGTTGCATAGCCGCACACTCCTCCATATCTTTGAGAGAGGGTCTGTGACAAATGCGAGGTATAGGGATGTGGAGTTCATGTTCACTTCTTGAGGGGCGCTGTTAATCCCGAGCTAATTTTAATGGATGTTAACGCAAGGCCGCAGACAGCTGTTCTGATCGACGAATTTCTGGAAGGGGAGGATATTCACTCGATGGATTGGCCAAGTAGATCTCTAGACTCCAACCCTGTAGAACATGTCTGGGACGCTCTCGGGAGGGCAATAGCAACTTTCAACACTCCTCCTGGGACCATCCATACCCTGAGAACGGCGTTTTGGAACTAGTGGAAATAATTGCTTAAGGATCCCATGAACTGCTTCATTTCAAGTATGGAGTCACACTGAGGGGCCTATACGTCTGTTAGAGGGGACCATACGCATTACTGATCCATTTTTTTTTTTTTTTTTTTGTTAAATTTTGTAACCGCTGTTTCATGCCATCCGACTCTAACGAGTGTTATTTATGATCATGCGTGTATATTTTAAATTTTGGGGTGTTAATTGTTTTGTATGGTTTAAAAGTATGTACATACCCCAAATTTCATTAGAATCGGTTCTGTAGTTTCGAAGATAATTGACCAAATCTGAAAATTCTCTTAATTTCTTACACCAGTGTAGAATTGAGAAATGTAGGCATTTCAAGCGCACTAAAGAAAAAAAAATTCTTTCATTTACGAATGCCGAAAAAGATTATATATTTTTTGTTTGCCATCAGATTTGTGTGTTTACAAGTTTCAAATTGCTTTAATAGCATCTTCAGTGAGTATTTTCGCGGTTCATGTACGTGTTGACAAATGGCAACACGATGCATTTTTGGGTTTACTTGCGTTTTACATTATGAATAAATTGATTTTAAAGTCCTTAATTGAAAATAACCAATAATTGAAAAATTTTAGTCAAATGCGTAATTTTAATAGTGAAGTTATCTTTCCTCAATGACTAGAATTACTATCATTATTATTGATTTTCCTCAAGGAAAATCCGTAAATTACACAACTTTAGTATTTGTCTAGCAGTATAAAGTTTGTAGATGCCCTTGTACACGTCACAAACTCAGAAGTTAATGAAAAATGTTGTGCTTTCTTTGATAATGTCACTGCATTCATTTAAGTACGGTTGTTTTTAAACTGAAACAGGCATCATTAGGCAGAGCTTAGTTTCTGACACTTATTGTAAAATCTTCAGAGGCACAAATTGCAGCATAACACACCCGAAAACATTTTTTTTTTCGATCCACATGCTCAAATCCAAGTGCAATTACTTTTTAAGTAGTGGCCTACTCTGGCTCTGATAAATAGACTTGAAATCAGCAGATACTTAAAAAATTCTATTTGTTAAAATAGTGGTGAGGAAACCCTGTTTCAGTTTCGATAACGATTATTGGTGGTGTGCCAATCTAAGAATTACTCCTCTTTCAATCCAAACGTAAATGAGCTTGCCGAAGATTTAGCACCAAGTTATCAGAGTCACCCTGTAAGCAGCTGAAGAAGTTTATGTGTTCATCGGAAGCTACCGAAACATAACCATTGTGACACATTGCTTCTTCAGTCCACCCTTTTATACAACGCTTCCCTTACATTTTAAGACTTCAATAAGTTTTTTTTTTTTTTCATTCTGTAAATTCAAAAGTAGTGTATTGATTTAGCATAAATTAGTTACAACTGAATCTATGATAAGCAATCACACAATCTGTGTATTTTGTTTTTATTTCTTCGTATTCCATGATACTTTCAGTGAAGATCACCTTTTTAAGCAGAAAGCTGCCTTCCTGCAGGCCTTGCAAGATTTGGAGAGCTCCAAGGGCTCAGTGAGAACTGAATCACAGAAATCGACAATTTTCTCACCAGGTAACTCGATTCGCGTTAGACAACGTGTCAAAACAACCACTGCAGCCTCCTCATTTCCCATGCAGCGACTGCAAAGCTGGAACTTGAACTCATGACCTTCTGTCTCCAACACGTGGACAAACAACCTCGAGTCGGGCATCCTTCCTTTGTATGTCCTTTTCACTTTTATAAAAAAAATTTATGAAAAATTTATTATTTTCGCGTAGTCGGGGCTTGAAATCTCATCCCCAACTTTTCTCACTTTCGTTTTTAGTTTGCATGAATCATCGCCCAATATGTAGGTTGAGTTTGCAAAGTTCATACTGTTTACAATCATCTTCCAAATCCTACTCACGGAATTCAAATCAGCCACCCTCATTGTTGAAACGTCGACCAGTCTACCCACAGCGAAACCCATAAACCAAGCCCATTACTCTTTATTTATGATTTTTGTTTACCTTGACCTATGCTTTCTCTAGTTATTGTTCGACTCATCATCGTATGCAAGAGATGAAAATGTGATGTGTTCTGTAGCAATTGCTTCGCTTTATTTCAGTGATTGCAAACTCTTAATTTTGCAAATCATTCCATCAGATAGAATACGTAGGCTGTTTTGATAGATGTAAATGTTGGATGTCTACAAGGCCTGGTAAAAAGGAGAAAAAAATAGTTTTTTTTTTTTGTGTGTGTGTGTGTGTGTGTGTGTGTGTGTGTGTGTGTGTGTGGAGTTATTTTTTTCATGAAATATTTTGGCATGAAAGTAACAAAATGAACTTGAATATAACTTGAACATTGAAATAACTTTTCAATGCATATGACGATGCAAAATCGATCTGTAAATGAAGTTGCATAAAATACTGCTGTTTTACTTTTCGGATAGTATGCTTATGTGAGTGAATTCATCTTAGATAGTTTCATTTCAAATTTGAAGAGTTATAGACGCCATTAATGGTGCAACATTGCTTATCATCTCCAGGACCAGGGTCTGATTTAGAAATTTCAGAGCATTGTTAGATTCAATACTAAAAATAGAGAAACGTTGGAATTAGACGGGGTTTTTTTTTTCCAACAGAAACCAAATAAGCAAGCCTGTACAATAAAGCTAACGGACAACAGATGACAAAAAAAGCAAAAAAAAAAAATGAAAAATAAAAAATTTGCAGTTACTGCCTTTTACACTGCACACGACAGAAAAAATGATGTTCAGCCTCTAGTTCACTTAAATCACGCAGTTAATCACGTAGAGGACAATTTTTTCACGCGAGTTACAACCTAAATGTTGACGAAGATTAGTGTTGTAAATGTTATTAATGTTTGATAATGTCGCTGAATTCATTAAAAAATGTTATTTCCCTCTCTTTAAAGTATTGATCTATAAATTTCGGGGGCCCTAAGTTGTGCCTCATCGACCTAATGGTAAATCAGGCCCTGATCATTCCTTTATCTCGGCAACGAAATTTCTTTGCTTCCATGAAAATGTGTTATTTTTGAGCTTAAAAACGAGTTTCAACTTTACAGTGCTTTTCTTTCTTTCGATGAACAAAATTTTTCATCACACGACGTCGTGGAAGAAATATTTTCCATTAAAATTTTTAACTAATCAAAGTCATAAGAGTGGTAAAAAGTCAGTTAGGTTCAGAACTAATAGTTTGAGTTTCGAATGCATTGCCCTTCTCCTACAACCGGCATTACGTGATTAGTTACAGTGTTCGTTTTGAGATTTGTGTTTCTTTGTCGAATAAGTGTAAAAACTTGACTTCTTTTTTACTACTACTCATAAATTTTAACATCTTTTTGAGTTTTTAACACGCTATAGTTAGAAGAAGCTTACGTTGACTCTGTTGACTAATCTTTAGGAGTGGCAAATTTTACTTTTAATGAAGTTTTCTCACTGTTCTTGAAAACAAAATGTGAGTAAATTTTCTTTTCTCTGTTGACATTATTTCTTAGCTTTATAAAATTAGTTTGCATCCATCTTGGTGAAAATAATGTATTTTCAGAGCATTAAATAGCAATAACTTAGTTGAAGACTGTCATGAAAAAACAAACCGCCTGAAGGCACCGAGTTGAGTTTTCAAACTGGCGAGAGATTTACTTCTTTTTTTTTTTTAGGGAAAAGGGGTGCAGATTTTAGGTGAGCCTATGGGCATCAAAGTGTTGAGTTCTGCCTATTCTGCACGGCATCATGTAACTTAGAATGTTTAACAGGCTAATCTGAAAATAATTATTCTAAACTGCATCGGCGAATCGATTGAAATGCAAATCCCAGGGATTCAGTGACAGTTTGCGCAAAACCTGTGTCCTTTCCATATTGATCAGCTCGCGATACCGTTGTGCTTTGCAATTGAATGTCAATGAGCGAAGTTACTGAAGCATTTATGTTTTACTTGTTTACTCAACTTATGATCAACCGCAGACTGTTCGTTTTTTGACCTTGGAATGCTTAAAAGCATGAAGAATATAAAGTTTATTTTTGCATTTCATTTAAAACTCAAATTATCTTTATCGATGTTTTTATGGAAAATACGGAAATATTTTGAAACTCACAAGCAATAAACAACCTAAAAAAAGAAAAAGAAATTGTATGACTACTTAGTGTGGTTTCAGGTCTTTAGGAGCTCAAAATTAATACAATATATCCTCTGTTTTTGTATTCATTGAAATAACAAGACACTCTTAAAAAATGGGACGTGTCGAATATCTGTGGGGATGTATCACTATATTCTATCAAGCAAAAACTGCACTCTTAACAATAAATTTAACCATAACAGAAGAATCACGTTTTTTTTTTTTTTTTGTTTTTTTTTTTTTTTAATTAGTGCGTTTGAAATGCCTACATTTCTTAATTCTATGACGGACAAACTACTACGACGAATATACTACTTAAATAGTTACGCATTTTTACAATTATTTATTTTTATGAATGTTTTGGGACATTTGATGGTAAATTATATGTTGTTTTTTCAGTTCAAGACCAGTATTGAAAAGTGGCTGTTAACTATAAACCATAGCAAAATTAAACTATAATTTCAAAAGTATTTTCCACATGACTTGAGCAGAAGTTTAAAGCCAAAGAACACAATTCAAATTGTTTTTAAAAACAATCATGCATTTGAGGATTAAAATATTAACTTAAAACTGAAAGAGCTATATAAATAAGATCTGCAAGAAGTAAAACAAAAATAAATAAAAGAGGAAAAAGAAAAGGGTAGAAGAAAGGAAATTTGAAAGAGAGAGTAATATGGAAAAAAAATCTATATGTTTTTAATTTTTAATTTCTTTTTTAAAAAATAATAATTGTTATTACACTATCGTATATTGTTTTCTGGAAAGGAACATGTGCCGGATCTAGGAAGGGGCAATCTATGTCCTTCTTCCCGGGTGGATTCTGTTACTTTTTTCATTGAAACTCAATGTAAACTCTTGAAGAAAGAGGGGTAAGGGTGGCAGTTTCAAAGTTTGCCCCGGCTCGGAAAAATTGTAGATCCTGCGCTGGTTGTACTCGCCTTCTAAAGTCCCTGATTAAAAAACTAAGAGTCAAATCATTTAAAGGTAGTCTAATACACGTCTCCTCTATTGCTTGTCTTAGGGATGATTAAATGCGTAATACAAAGAAACAATATTGAAACTTATGTATGAAGTGACAAATATGTGAGATAAACGTGTAGCGAAATCATTAATGATTTTAAGAATAAATATTTCAAGAACTAAAATAGATTAATCTTCTAATTTTCATTTATTTTAGAACAGGTAAGCATACTATCGAAAATTGTTGTGCCACCTCCACCTATAACTTTTTCGATTGAAAGCGGGTTGCGTAATGACCATTAACTTCTGTGGCGTGGAGAAGATCACCAAATAAAGCAGTGGAAATGTATCTAATTTGAAAATAATAGCCAATAATATGCAAGGCCATTTTTAACCTGCTTGCAGTACGGACTGGAATTCCTTTCAATGATCCAAAAATTGTATAACAGATATTGATAATGAGGTTTGGACAATAATAAACGTCCGTAGATCTGTTTGTGAAGTTTTGTTACTGTGAAAATTAAGCAAAGTCCTTGTTTTCCATTTGACTACCTTTGCTATGTAACTGACAAAGTTTGTTGAAGCAAGAAAAATTGCCGTTCCTGAAACATTTGGGAATTCGATACATAACAGCTCCGATGCCAGTATTACAGGACACAGCTGTTACAATGATTGGAAATTCTAGATCGTAGTGATTCAAAAGAAGATAGCTAAATTTCTTTTGTGCTTCATGTCATATAAGCTCTTTCGTACGGATGGTCAATTTCCTACCAACAGATAAGCAGATGGCTTGTAAATAATATAAATAATATAAATTCATGCAAATAGGAAACGCCATTTGTGCGTGTATGTGTTTTTTTTTTTTTTTTTCGCATCTAAAGTTTTTAAAAATTCTTATTTATATGTCAGATAGATGCATCTAAAAACATAATTAATTAAGTAGGGGAAAGTGGGGCAAAGTGAAATAGTTAAGATAACTTCGTTCTGTAAATTACGGTACATAAAGAGAGAACAATTTATTTTATGTGAAATATTATTTTTTTTTCTTTTGGCAGTAAATTTGTACTTTCAAAAAAAAAAAAAAAAGATGGAAAATATTCATTTCTTTTTTTCATGGGGCAAAGTGAAAAATAAAATATTTTTTGTGAAATATTTTCTATTTGATTATTAAAGGTATTTTTGATCAAATAAATAAGTAAATAAAAGAATGAATGAATAAATGAAAAGGAAATGAAGCAATAAACGAATAAATAAATTAGTAAATGAAAAAAAATAACCAATTATATAATAGTGAGTGATTACGGAAATAACTAAATGAATGAAAAAATTAGAGAATTATTAATGAAGGAAAGTCAATAAGATGATTAATAAACTAATATGCGAGTAAATTGATAAAAGATTGAATAAGTAAATGAAATGAACTAATTCACTTTACCTCATCCACTTTGACCCCCATGCACTTGACTAACTGTACAAAGAGTTTAAAATACAAATAAGCTTGATATAAAACAAATAAATACTGCACTAAATATTAGTAGGACTCATTAATGTTTTAAATGTTAAAAATAATAACTTTATCATTTTATTTAAACGAAAATAATTTTGACAACAAAATGTTTAAAATTGAAATAAGCTTAGTATTAACTAAATAAACGCAGCACCCAATATTGGAGGTCTCAATTAACATTTAAAATGTTAATAACAGGAACTTTATCATTTTATTATGCCAAAAATATTTTTTTGGCTTACAACAAATATTACAATATGAGTATCAATTTTTGAAATTTGCCTGTAATACCAAATACTTTTATCTTCTGCATTATTTTTTTCCTGACTGGAATAGACTACATGTGTTACTACATAGTTAAAATATTGCTAGCTAGGTGGCGTTAAAAGAGTAAGTATTTCACCAATTCACTTTGCTCCGCTGTTTCACTTTTCATACATTTTGTGAACATTTTTATCAAATTCTTGATCAATTTGTCAAGTTCGTTACTAACACACTTTCGCGAATAAGTAAAAAGATATGAAACTTAGTTACCAATGCTTAGGTTTTGCATCCCTTTAAATAGGAGCATAATATGTCGATACCTGGTGAACGTTTGAATTCGAATGAAAACAACTTATCCTGTATGAGGCAGTGAGAAGCAAAGGGGTGTAAGTGGACATTTTCAAGTTTTGAGTAACACGCGTTTAAAGATAACGTCCGAGGTAGGTTTTGGTTTTTAGTTGAGATTTTTTTTTTCAAAGTCGTGCTGTACAGCATCACATACCGGATCTACTAGTAAGGGAATGTGGAGTAAAGTGAAATGGTTAAGATGACTGACCTTTGTCAAAATAAAGAAATTGGAAATTTGTTTTAAAAATTACAGTACATAAAGAAAGAACATTGTATTTTGTAATAAAATTTGCATTGAAACATTATTTTTTATTTTTGGCAGTAAAATTGTTCTTTTAAAAGAAAATTGAAAATTTCTCCCCTTTTTTTCCATGGGGCAAAGTGAAAAATGAAATATTTTTCGCATGAAATAATTTTTTCTAGATTACGAAAAATATTTTTGAACAAATGAATGAGCAAATAAAAGAATTATTGAAAAAAATGAAAAGATAATGAAACGTTAAACCAATAAATAAATAAATTAATTAATTAATACGTGAGGAAAAATAAATGAGTGAATAAACTAGTGAATTAATAAGAAAGTGAGTGAATGAGTGAAGTAATAAGAGAATTAATTAATGAAGGAATGTAAATGAATTAGTTAATAAATGAACACGTAAGTAATTTAGCAAATGATTGAATGAGTAACCAAAATAAATTAATTTCACTTTGCCCCATCCACTTTGCTCCTCATATACTTGACTAATGGTGAAAAATATTAAAAATTCAAATAAGCAAATAAATAAATAAATGAATATTGTACCGAATATTAGTAGGTCCCAATTAAAGTAATATTTAAAATGTTAATAACAAGAACTTTATCATTTGATCATATCAGAATAATTTTTGACTTACAACAAAATATTACAATTTGAGTACCAATTTTTGAAAATTGCTTGTATTATTATATTCTTTAATTTTCAGAGTTAATTTTTTTCTTGATTGGAATAGACTACACATGTTACTACATAGTTAAAATATTACTAGGTAAGTGGCACTAAAAGCGGAGTAAATATTTCACCATTTCACTTTGTCCCGCTATTTCAGTTTGCCCCATATTCCTCTACTATATCTTGCCCCAAGACAGAGAAGAGGTTCCCCTACTACTTGCACTGGTTATTTCCAAATTTTTAATTTTGCTCTTTGCTTCTCACTGCCTCATATGTGATCTTCAACGTTATTTTAACAAATACCAAATTTTTATTATGGATTGATGTTAATAATAGAGTGGTTTCCTTCAGTCAAAAGTACTACTTTTAGTCATTGAAATGGACAGAATGAGCAAAAATAAAAATAACATGGACCCAGAAAGTACTTTCATTTTCCCAGCAGTTTTTTTTTTTTTTTTGATTAATTTTTTAAGCTGTCCGATTTTTTTTACGCAAGGCGTGGTCTTGATGACGTCACAAATGATGCACTTTGACGCATCTTTCTGTCGCGTTTTCATGTTATGATAATCAAGAAGTGAATCAGATACTGAGCTCTACGCTTGCTATCAACCAATCGTTGCCAATACACGTGAGTAAAGATGCGAATTAAATATTTTGTTCTGTGAATGGCAACACTGAATGGCATTTCATCATTTGTGATGTCACACGACAGAAGTTTAAACAATGAAAACGCACCTATTTAGGTTTTTTTTTTTTTTTTTAATATTGAACTTAAATAAATTATATAAAAAATGGTCACATCCTATGTTTTTAAGCATTATCCTTCAGAAGAAAATACTTTTAAAATTTTGGAAACGACCCCATTATACTTCAGTTTAGAGGGAGACAATGTTAAGGTTTAAACTAAGTTTTCATTTAGTTTGAAAGTTACAGTGAAAATCGACAGTCAGCACATAGCGTAATTGAAATAGCAAAACAAGATTTTTAAAAAATATACTGAAACTTGTTACACAAACACAAAACTAAATTAAAATGATCAAAACGGTGATTCTTTCATTCATTTTTTTTTTTTTTTTTGAATTCTATTTATTTATTTTTTCAATTTTTATTTTTATTTTTATTTTTATTTATTTATTAATTTATTTTTATTTATTTATTTACTTATTTATTTATTTTGGGAAATCTAACATTTTTTTTCTTTGACTAATCATCAAGATTTATTTTTATTTGTGATGAAGCACTTCGAAGCGAATTATCGAGATGAGTGTTAAAAACACGATTTTTCAGTTTTAACTATACATTCCTCATTTTGGAGAACAGGTTTTCACATATGTGATTGCTGCCGGAAAGGGATTTTATGAACAGAAAATGAGATTTAATCGCTGAAAATTGATTTTTTTTAAAAGTAATTTAACGGTGGTTGGTGAACAAGACGAGCAGGGGGTGGGGCCCCCTTAGTGTATATAATTTTATGTAAATATATATGCTATTTAAAGGTGATTTATGAATAGTTCCCTGTGATATAAACGTTTATCTTTTGTCGAGTATCTTTACGACACACGTTTTTTTTTTTAAACTTATAATAATAATATTGATTTGCTGACATCTTTATACGCTACTTTTACTGCCAGAAGTTAGTTTCTGAAAATCACTTCTCAAGGTGTTAATAAAATTAATTTTGAGGCAAGAACTTCTTCAAGAGGTGTGTTTTAACAACGTCATCTTCGAGTGAATCTGAGGAAATTACATACTCTGCAGACATTATACACTATTGAGGTTAAAAATGCTGAGTTTTTTAGATTTCAAAATTAGTATTGTAACTGTATTACCATCTCCTTCAATGCCCCCACTCTTCCAAAAAAAAAAAAACTAATTAGTGTCAGCAACTAGCAGGTGGATTATTAGATGATTTCTGAATAGCTTCAAAGAACTGAAGAATATGCAAATAACAAAAATGGAAAAAAATATTTAAAAAAACTTCAAGATCTTTTCAAATGTTTACGCATTGATCCATTGAAGAAACTACAAAAACATGTTTTTGCGAAAGTTTAAGCACCAAAACTTCCACTTAGCATTTCCTGTCAAAGAAAGAAGCACATGTTTAAACATAACGCATCCATTGTTCTGGAGTTGTTACAAATATAACACGTGCAAACATTCTTTCCTCAATGTTCCAAGCAATGGAATACCCATTGTTTTGATTCAATTATTGAAACCGTGCTTTTCCGTTTCGAAATCTTTTCGATGCGAAAACGATGGTGGAATATCGGAAGAAATATGATTGAAACTATGGTAGAACAACGATGCATACAATGGAGAGGCTTTTAAGGTCGAAGAATTCCTTGCTCCAAAGCATTCTTTTGTTATTCCACATTTCTGCCGGAAATTAGGTCGCTGCAGTACTTGAAGATTAAAAAATGTATATTGTAATATAATTAATTTAAACTGATATTTTGCAAGGACGTGAAACAACAGCTAAATTCAAGCGCATAATGAGCAATGTTTAAGAAAGCTCATAACTTTTGTTCAAGCATTCATTGAGCTTCCCTTATTTCAATTCGTGTATTATGGTTACTAATGAAGAAAAGCATTTTGTTTTGCCAAAAAGGGAAAGTAGAAGCTATTGATTGCTATCTATTTGAGGGATCAATTTTAATAAAAATTTAACAGTATCGTGAACACGATCTACTTTGGCCCTCATTTTGAAGCTTTTTTCATCTTTTCGCAATAATTCTGTTACCATTCCTATTTTAAAGATGTGGGAACTTTTCTACACATCTAGAGTACTCTTAATTTAATTTTTGAATAGCTATCATTTTTTCAAAATGTTGTTATTCTTTTCAATTGCTTTTTATTTGGGCCAATGTTACCCTTGCCTTTAGGTTACTTTGGCCCAATGTAGTTATCCCTATTTAAAATCAATGTATAACTAACTACAGCCAAAGAAAGACTTGTGCTCATATGAAAATCTATTTATTCGAAAGAAAAATGCATTTTGTATGAATTTTGAGTCACACATATTTGTTTTATGAAACGTTTAGAAAAATTAAAAAATATGTGTGGACGTGAAGATCTTCTTAGTCTCTAGCAAATTCGGAGAACAGTGATCTTTTTTATTAGTTTGAAGTATGCATAATTTTGGTAATAAAACACGATTTGCAAAACAAACGACTCTTTATTGCCGGTCATTTACAAGACTTTCTGGTGCGTTTTATGCACTTGATAATAGCTCTTTCTTCTCTCACATCAAGAGCTATCCCAGGAAAAATGTGGTCATTCCATTCTACAACAACGAAATCCCCTAAACTCTCCAACGAATTTCCCAAAATTTATAGGAAGTAGATGCAACTCAGTCGATTTCTTCTGGATCTCCTACAACTTTCATTTCCGCTTTATCTTCCGTAGTAACAAGAAGTTCTGTCTAGAACTATACGAGCCTACTTTCCCGTATACTCATACTACTTTCTAATCGCAAATTGTTTCAAACATTCTAGGAATAAAATATTCCTCACTCATGTAAAAAACTTAGATGCGTAAAAAATAAAAAAAATAATAAATAAAAATAAACGAACAAATAAAACCGCAGCACCTTTTAAACAAAGCAGCTAATACACTTTTTTCCATTAAAAAAAACTTTAACAGCTTTGAAAACGAAAAAAATAATAATTAAAATAAATAAGCTCATTAAAATAAATACATCATATCAAAAAGAAAAAATCGTTTCTTTTTCCCTGTTGCCAAAAATAATTTTTTAAATAATTTAATGCACTTACCAAAATGAATGAAAACAATAAAATGTCAACTTAAAGAAATACTTTTCGTTGTCAAAAAAATAAATAATGATAATAATCGTCTCCGCATATCTTTATGTAGACTTCGAGTTTATTCGCAACTCCAACGAACTATAGGGGGCACTGAAGTCACTGTCTAATGGCGGACTTAAAAACTAAAACAAACGCACATGGTAACGCAGAAAATGCTAAAAGTGTTGTGATTTTTGTTCGTACGTATGATTTTTTCGCTTTATTCTTTTTAAATTAATTTTCAAAGTCTTGTGGATATTCTGGCCCACGTAGAAAGAAATAAGAATTCAAGAAGCATTACTAAACGTCAAAGATTAATGCAAACTACGTAGTTCGTAGTTCTAAGCAGCTATTTCCACGATGTTGAATTCGATATTTATCAATTCTTGATAAAACTAAATAATAATTGTGGCCTGACAAGAATAACAATTAATGATAGAAAATTCAATATGACATTACAAATTGTTATCGAAAGAAGATGATACTTTTTTGCCTTGCTTGGCTAGCGCTTATTGTTTTCCATTTGTAGCCGAGTTATTTCTCTCGAATTCCCGAATCGGTTAATTTAAAAATTTTCTGTTTCGATTTTTCTAATTTCAGAGTTACGATTTAATTGTGTCATGTTATGCAAATCATCAACGAAATTCTCACGGATATATGGTGGTAGTTTTCTTTTCAGTTGAATGACCATTATTTCTTTTCACTTATCGAATTCTGTAATCTTACTACCATTTTATTCCACTCATGATAAAAATTAAAAGTGGTTTAAGTAAAAACGCGAAATCTCGCCAAGGCTACTTTGCTCGCACAATACTAAAACTATAACCCTAAACAAATTTGGCGAAACCTTTCAGCTGAAAATAAACGGAATAAAGTAAATTCTTTCTCGGTTATTCATTTTGTTCTACGATAATATATTCAAGAAAATATTTTGCATACCGTCCATTCCAACTAAATACTGCTGTAAAATATGGTAAGTTTAATTAATTTAAGATTTAAAAAAAACCCCATATTCTTACAAATTCATACAAAACAATAAAATTTTTTACCTTGTATAACGTTATCCAAGTTTGTTAATCCAGAATTTTCGCTTTCACCAATTATTAAGGAAATAATGAAAACTAACATTATTTTGAGAAGCTCGAGAATACTACTAATAGACGAATTAATTTCTGTAGCTGAAAGCAAACTAAGACACATCGATTGCGTTAATAAATACTCAGAACAAACTACCTGTGTTTACGTCAACAGACACACGTGGAACGCAACGTGGCAATGTTTTAGTTTCATTTGCAGTTTTGTAAATCACCGCAAGGTAGCGTATTCGAGCGCTGGAGTTCCGAATTCGCCGAAAACTAAATACCTAAATTCAACCTTTAGCGTGAGAATTAAAAAAAAAGTCATATGAACAATAATTATTTCGCAGTTAAAATCATAGCTGCGAAGTCGGAGTCAATCTCATTTTGAGATAAAGGAGTCGGAGTCGGATATCAGAGAATCGGACTCGGAGAGAATCGGTAGAAATGTTTGCCAAAGCTACGAAGTCAGAGTCGAAGTCGGGGAGTGGGAGTCCGATTAATTGTCGGGCACAGGAGTCGGAGTCTTAGTCAGGTGCCACTAAATTGTCGGAATCTGGAATTTGGCGTCAAGAGCTATTTCCAACAAAGTTTGTTTGAAGTAAATCCGCCTTCAAGTACGGAATCTACATTGACTTTCAATTTCCCCGTAGGCGCTAATGTTAAGGGATTTGAACTGTTCAAAATTTAACGGAAAATTGTTCAAATCAAAAAGATATTTTATATACAGGTTTTTCATCAAAAGCTTTTTCTTACAAAGTTTGTTTGAAGCAAATTCGCCTCACAGTTCGGAATTGCCTTGAATTTCTCCGTAGGCGCTAATGTTAAGTTTTTTTGAACAGTTCAAAATTGAGCAAAAATTAGCTCAAAGCAAAAAATGAAATATAGGAATGAGGTGTCCTCGCCGAGATCTTTCGAACAAAAAAAAGTTTGTTCGAATCGGACTATTCATTCAAAAGTTATTAGGGGGGACAGACAGACAGACCGACGGACCGACAGACCGACAGACAGACCGACAGACATTTTTCCCCACCTCAATACCCTACTTTCCAATTTTTAATTTTTCGATATTTATATAATTATTTTATTTATTTTTGACTTTTTTTTTTTGTTTTTCGCGATATTTTTAAGATGCATTAAGCCTTGTTTCATGCTTTTTTCTTCTTTTTCTGACTTTTACTGGGAAAGTAGGCTAAAAACCATGTCAGTGTGAATTGAGACTGTAATCAGTCTTTAAACAATGATGATAGTTCTCAGTTTTTTCTTGTGTTTTTCCTGTTCAGAGTTTAACTTTTAGCTTTTCTTTTCTTTTCTGAATTCTTCTGTCGGATTTTTTTTTTTTTTTTTCCCCCAGTTTTTATGTTGGGCCAAAGTAGATCAGAATTGTGATATTAGATGTGTTATCGTGAAATTTTGAAGCACAAACCTTGACGGAAAAGAGAACAGCTATACTACTTCACAAAAGTATTAAATAATGGTTATAAATAGGTACTTAACCAACTCTTCGCAAATGTAGAACTGCTTCTACGCGTAAAAGTACCACTATTTGTGGTTTGGCCAGTTGGATGGGACCCTGAAGACAGCTCTGTTTTTTGATCCAGACCGGAAAACGTGCAATGCTGGTTTAACACCCTCAAAAGTATCGATTCACTTTGAGTACTTTGTGATCACGAGCATCTTTAACGTCCCCCAGTCACCATTAATGAGAACGGTAGATCTTCGAGTGACTATGATCGAATCAGAGACACAAAATAACCACTACTGCTGCTCCCTGTGAAGAGCTATGGAACCGCTTGATATACATTACTGAAAGCATGGTGTTGCTCTCTAACGGATACTGTCGAAATTAATTTAAAAATTTCTTACTGAAGGTTAGCAGAGAATGTTATTTCTTTTTCTCATTTTCGACTAAAGAAGGACTTTAGGGTCAAAGTAGCCCGCGTTTAGTACCTTATTGACTTTCCTTCCAATTTCTCTGATCTTCATTTCTATTTTCGTTAGTTTCAGCTAGATCCCTCATATATATATAACCGTAAATTTCAGTCAGTCTTTTACCCAAACATAGACGAAACATTTATTATTGAAAAATCGAGATTGCGTATTGCACTTTGCCCGGGACGTCAGGTCTCAGAAATTTATTGTCGTTATGATGGGCAAAATGATATTTCCATTATTAGATGGCGAGATGAATCACACTTATGTGCAACTTTTTTTTTTATTTGTTCCGTTTCCGTGATCACTCACTTGCTCTTTTGTGAAAGTTAATTTCAAATGTAATTTCGAATACAAATACAAATACAAATATGGCGACCAGCAACAGACTCTTGGCCCAGCTAGGCTGGTTTTAGTCAATTTATTAGTCCTCAATGAAGATCAATGGCCATCTTAAAGCTATCCCCCCCAAGGGCGGAATTTTTTTTTTTTTTTTTTTTTTTTTTTTTTGCTTGGTTCTGTTCGGTATTTCTTCTCAGCGCGTCATAATTAAAGGATTGACTGGGTTCGTTTACTGGGCCTTTGCTATTTTTAATTTTTTGCTAATTTTCAAAAGAATAATCATTTCTAATGAGCTTAGAGTTTTTTCAGAGCACTCTTCAAACTCAAACCACATATCGTGTGTGCGTTGTCTGAGTATTTTTCAACTATTTAATAGCTGTAATCTTACGTATTCAGAACTTAGGGTGATGTGATTAGCCTGTCCACCTAAAGAAATAGGAGCTTTGATGAAAATTTGAGGGAATATAATCTATGTCGCAGGGTGCGGCATTGAAAAATGTAGGGGGGAAGGACTGACCGGGTTTCGATAGCATTTTGGGAGGGGGTGCTTGGGGGGATGGGCACCCCTGCTTAACTGATACCATTTTACATTAGAGGTGTAACGCTGACCATTAAAACTTGAACCCCCTAACAAAAATTTCTGGATCCGCCCCTGATCCCCCCCCCCCCTCCCTTGCTCATTACCACCTCTTCCGGTAAGCTGTTCCGAGTGCCCACAACCCTACTAAAGTAGTAGATTTTCCTTATTTCCAGGTTAGTCTGAGATTTGAATAGCTTAAAACAATGACCCTCGTTCTGCTTTCGGTACAAAAATTTAATCCATTAACATCATTCATTTTGATAAATTTAAATAACTGAATCATGTCCCCTCTGATTCTCCTTTGCTCCAGACTATATATATTAAGCCTATTAAGTCTGGTATCGTAATCTAAATCTGAGAGTCCCCTTGCTAGTCTAGTTGCCTTTCTTTGAACCCTTTTAACACACAAATATTTTTCCTCAGATAAGGCGACCAAAACTGCACAGCATACTACAAACAGGGAAGTCTACTAAACTCCTATATAAAGGCAGAAGAACCTTCTTAGATTTGTTTGAAATAGATCTATTGATAAACCCAAGCATTCTGTTGGCATTTCTGTTACTTGCAATGCTGCACTGTTGACTAAACTTGAAGTCCTGATTTATTAAGATACCCAGATCAATAACATTTTCTGCTTGACTAATGATTGAACCCTGTAAACGATTACTCGTACGCTTATTTCCATGACCTAAGTGTAGCACTTGACATTTCCCTAATTAACTGCCATACCCCACTTATTCGACCACTTAGTAATATAATCTAAATCCTCTTGAAGCTGTTTTACCTGTTCTTCATTTTCTACAATCCCCATAACTTTTACATCATCAGCAAAACAATTCATGCTTCCAGAAATATTCTCATTGATGTCATTCATAAAAATAATAAACAAGAGAGGTTACAAAACTGAACCCTGACGAACCCCGCTTAAAACATCACTCATTTAGATGATTTCCCCTCACAACTACTCTTTGTTTCCTTCCAGTCAGCCAATTTCTAATCCAAAGTAAAGTTTTTCCCCCTATTCCTATATCAGCTAATTTGCTGAGAAGAGCAACATGCGGAACCTTATCAAAAGCTTTTTGAAAATCAATATAAACAACATCCACACACTTTTGTAGAAATGCAATAAATTAATAATACACAATTTACCTTTCCTGAACCCATACTGCAAACTAGTCAACAGACTATTAGTGTCTAAGAAATTCATAATATTAATTTTGATCAAAGTTTCGAAAATCTTACAAACCACTGAAGTCAGACTTACAGGTCTATAATTCCCGGTATTACCTTTAGACCCTTTCTTGAACAGCGGCGTTATGTTAGCCAGTTTCCTGTCCTATGGCACTGTCCCTGAGTTATAAGAAGCATTGTTTTTTTAAAATAACATTCACTAATTTCTCTGCACATTCAACTAATATTTTTTGATAAATATTATCTGGTCTCGGAGCTTTAGTTGCTTTATTTTTTTTTCAAATGAAATAGAACCTCCTCCCTGGAAAACACAAAATCCTCAAGCTACATAATAGCTTGTGTCTTGCTAGTGTCCACCGTTGAGATACAGTTTTCGTTAAACACACTGGAAAAAAAAGTTATTTAGAACATTTGCAATATCCCTATCGTTTTGGATTAAATTTCCATGCTCATCAACCAATGGCCCAATTTGACTATTTCGAGCTTTTCCAGAATTAGCGTAAGCAAAAAAATCTTTTAGGATTCCCATCAATGTTATCTGCTAGCCTTTGCTCCAATTCCCTTTTCTGAATCCATACCAAATACTTAAAATTTCGTCTTGCCTTACAATACTGGAGCTAACTGCACTCTGACCAGTTTCCTTAAACTGACGAAAAGCCGATTGCTTATAATTTAGAGCTTCTTCAATCTCCCTGGAGAACCACATGGGCCAAATTTGAACACTTTTTCTCCTAAATAAAGCAGAATCTCCAACCGTTTTTGCCAGTTTTTCCTTGAATTCCGTCCACTGCTGATGTACATCGCTATTTTCCAATAGTGTCGAAAAAACCTCTTTCAAGCTCTGCCTAAGAGACCTTATCTGCTTAAGAGTTCCTTATACAAATTCACAGTGTACGTCGGATCACGACCAAACTTGGCAGGGAGCTACTTGAGAGCCCAAGAGGAACGTAGGGAGGTTTTCGAACGCCAAAAAAGAACAGAACAGTTCGAATTTTAATCTTAGGACCCGAAAATAACATTAAATGACTTTTTCTAACCAAAATAATTATAGCCGATATAAACTAGTTCAATTTTAGTGCCATTCGAAAGCCTGCGAAAAATACCCCTGGAGTGACTTCTTTGACTTCCTTCGAATTTCCAAAAAAAAATGCCGTAAAATCACCAGAAGAGCAGTTACAAGCCTTTTTAAGCCTGATGGAACAGCGTTTTCCCATCGGAAAATTGTCGTTTGCGCAGTCTCATTTTAAATTAGCGTGGAAAAAAAAAAAACATTCAGAAGGTTGTCATTTTTTTTTCTCCCGACTCATTCTATAAAAATTTTGTTTTTGTCTTGAGGTAAAAATTCCCTCTTTTGATTATAATTTTTCAACTACAGGAAATTTGTTCACCAAAATAAGCTTTGGGCACAAATTTAGGTCTGAGTTTAGAGCACAATATTATGGGGCTTAGAAACAATTCAATAGATGCATTATGTTTCTTGCCGGTATTGATGTTTAATTACGAGTTCCTTCATTTTTATACTTGTTCATAATGTCTTTTCAGAAATACAGTAGACCCTCGTTTTACGCGGGGGTTGCGTTCCACGGAAATGCCGCGTAAATCGAAACCGAGTAAATTGAGACCTAATACTGGTGTTAAAATAGGGGTTTGGTTCCGTAGATAACAAAATATACTTCATTCTACTAATGATTAATTGTATAATAAGTTTAATGTGTACTCATATCGAGTTTTATGCACAGCATGCATAAAGAAAACATAAATTATTTTTGTGTTCTGTTTATAAAGAGGAACTGGCAATGATAGTCTTTCGGCAGTCATTAATAATTTTTCTTAGTAATTCTTTGCAGAACATTAACGCATCCATGATCACTTGCGTCATTTCCATGATAGAATCTTCCTTCACTAACAAATCAGAAAGATCATTTCTATTGTGTAGGAATGGCTCAAAATTTTCAATATGAACGTTTTTGGTTGTGTGTCATGGATGTTAGTGTCCTCGTTGGTTTTGGCCTCCTTTGTCACTCCTAAAAGCTATTCTTCCAGTGAGCTCTGAACTGTGTGAGCTTATTCATTTTACATCTGGGAAGAACTCCGGAACCGATCGCATAAAATGTCTCCAGTGGCCCAAGATCTATTATTAGCACGCCAAAATGCAATCTATTACGCGTAATCTGCAATCTTTAGGAGTTTAGATTTTGAAAGAGAATTTTATCTGTTTGCATTGCCGCATCCGTGTAAAACCGAAACTCATCCGCGTAAAATAAAATAAAGATGTAAAATCTTAAACCACGTATAATCGAAACCGCGTAAAATAAACCGGCGTAAAACGAGGGTCTACTGTAATACAATTTGTGCTCAAAATTACGAAATATGTCAATGAAACAAAATTTTTTCTTTCACCTTTTGAGAAATTTCTTATTCACAACTCCAGAGCTCGAATACGCTACCTTGCGGTGATTAACAATACTAAAGAAAAAAGGTAAAACATTCCATTCCACGTGTTTTCTTTGGGGTAAATTGCAGGCTTCAGACAATTTGTGGTGTAATGTATTTTCAGAAGAATAGAAAACAAAGTTTCCCACAAATACGATGAAAAATTACATTCACTAAGCGTCAAAGCAAGTTATAAGTTACGGCATTTGTTTGTTTTACCTTTTTTATCCGCCATTAGACAGTGACATACCAAACCAAAGCAGTGTAAGAAAAACATGGATATAGGAATAACAGGATGGAGCACTGAGGGAATTTCGCGATGCGATAACCGTAACCGGCCGCCATCTTGGGTGTATCGAGAAAGTGTGTCTGCGATGTTGTAAGATATGCTACTCCTATAAGTTGAAAGCGAATCTCGTCTATTCATCGAATGTTTTTGAGATTTGTTAAGATGTGAGATTGCGTTTCGTCAGCACATTGTGCAAAATAAATTGAAAACTTCAAAATTAACCGTAATGCAAAAAGCACCTAAGAATTCAATCATTTTGGGAAACTTTCATGCATTTCCATTTACATATTGAATTTATCCGTGTTAAATATGATTATTATTTTAAAGGAAATCATTCCAAAAACAAACAAACAAAAAAAAAAAAGAAAGAAAGAGAAAATGAATGCATTAAATGGATGATTTGCTTTGTATCTATCTAATTCTGCATAAATGGATAGTTAATTTCTTTCATAATATATGATTTAATAACGGATAATCATGGTATCATGTTATGTCATAAATAATCTTGCATCTATCTTACATACAAACCCAAGTTGCTTAAAATATCGTTACAAATTAAAATTTATTGAAGTGATTTGCTGCTACTCTTCGGTAACTTACAAATAAAATTTTAAAAGGAATTTGAAACTTTGCCAAATAATTTCATTTTCTGCTACTTAGTGCAAAAAACTTTGATTACAATGATTAATATTTTAAAAAGGTTGTTTTCTAATTAATATTAAATATTTCATTTAATCTGTTGTGAAATTTAGAAATTACAATGCAACAAAATTTAAAATACAAATGCTTTCCTTTAAAAAGAAAAACTTTAGCTCCGCATTTTATGCATGGAGGCAGTGGCGGCTCGTGGAAGGGGCCAAAGTTGACCCGGGACCCTCACTTTTTTGAGAAAAAAATTTATAGTTCCCCCCCCCCCTCTATTTTTTGTGTGTGTACCTGCTTGAAATTTAAAAAAAAAATGGATCGTACCATAACGTCCTGCGTATAAACTGCGGATTATCTGCTAAAAACGTTTAAAAAAATAATGAGATGCGATATTTGCAGTAGGTTTCGCAGAGACAGTTATCCTGCTTGCATGTTGTTTATTTTACATACTTGAATGTTCTTCTTACGCGATTCAGGCTATGTAAAATAAACAATATACAGTAAAAAGAAGCCTTCATTTGCACAAGATTTGACAGTTTGTTCCTTTCTTGACTCCTGTCTTCAAATAATTAGAGTACTATAATGACAATTTAGAGAAAAAATCATAAATTTTTTAAATCATTTTTTTTAGTTTTGAATATACCTTAAACGTTATTACTTCTTCACGTTTTTAATTTAATTGCTAAAATTGTATGTTAAATCAAAACTTATCTGAGAAACGCAATAGGGCAGAAGAGATTTTAATTCGAAAAAATATAATGATGTTAGAGTAAATCTCAATGTCTTTTAAAAAGAAATCTTTGAATTAAAAACGTTCAATAGTTACAACAAAAACATTATGGAACATTTCGACTTTCATTTGAAGATCTTCAATTTCGCAAAATTTCCAGAGAAAATCTCCGAAACATTACAAATCGCTTAAAATTGCGTTTTTGAAGCTTCAATTTCGAAAGATTGCTGTCCTTTATGTTACCAAATACTGTCCTACAATCACGTTTTTAAGACTTCATTACCAAAAAATGCTCTAACAAAGGCCCCTGAACCGCCTTCCTTTAGTATCATCAAAAAATAGGTTTTTTAAACAGCCACTTATGAAAAATTGAAGTGGAGTAAATAGTCTCTGAACCCCTCCTCATAATATCATAGAATATTGTGCTTAAACTTTTAGGACTTCAATTTTGAAAAAAAAAAAAAAAATCCAGGGGAGAGCTGCAGAACCCCTTGCCGTAAAAATCTTCAAAGTTTGTCTACAACTAAGTTTTTGGAACTGCAATTTCAGAGAATTGGAGAAGGGAGGAGTAAATGAATTCTCTTTATTTTTCAAAAAAAGTAAAAAAAAAAAAGGAAAGATGAGAGTATCCCTTATCCCAACGTCAATTATGGCCTATAACCGTGTTTTAAGGCTTCAACTTTTACAAATTTCCGCGGAGTCCCCTGTACCGTTCTTTCCACATACATCGCCAAAGACCATCTAAAATTGCGTTTTTAAAACTACAAGTTTCAAAGTTGAGAGATTTGATAATGAGCGAATGAAATCAATCAAATTAATGAATTTTTTTCCTACTATGCCCCCCCCCAAAAAGTAACTAAATTAATTTTAATTAACTAAAGACATTAATTATACAATTAGTTGACCATTGATGTGTACTGTTTCTCGTTGTTTATCTATAAATATGAACTCTTTACTTTAGTGAAGTTTTAAAACTTTGAAATAATAACCTTAAAACAAAACCAAATAGTTACTTTGTGCTGAAATTTGGAATGGGTCTGGGTAAGAAAAAAATGTCATTCAAATATACATTGAAGAATAATATTTTCAAAATGGTTTTTTTTTTTTTTTTTTTTTTTTTTTTTTAAGGTGCAGACTTTCATATTAAGTCTTTGAAAAATATTTTGTCAATATTTTTTTGACTTGTATAAGGACCTAGCTTCATAATTTCTTCGATATGATTCGAATTAAAATCAAGCGCTGTTATAATGAGTTTTTTTGAGCAATCACGATTGCTTATTGCTTTCATTTGACCGTCCTTGATGTTGTGGTTCCTTTTTCAGCTTGGACCAGGCACACCAGCAAATCCGACCGCCGTCCTGTGCAGGCGCGGCTGTCCCCCGGTCCTGGCTATTTGGTCGGAGGCGTCCATGTCCTGCACACACGCACGCTCACACACATACAAACACACGACTTCACACACATACACTCACACACACGCCTACGTGCATACACACAGGTCTACGCACACATACAAGCCTACGCACACACACAAATTTACACACACAGACACACACACAAGGAAGGGCAGGCTAGGGGGGACAGGAGCCGTTTCTAGAAACAATAACTCCAATGAGTAGGGTCCTGTCGCAGTTTGTGATTGCGAAACACATAATTTGAATTCAAAATTTCAAAATTCGAATTAATTTTTTTTTTTTTTTTGACTGAGTTTCTTACTACCTTAAGATTTTATACGAACCAATATTTTTCTAGGTAATTTTTTGTAAACTGTATAACGGAACTGCTTATGTGTTGCAAAGATACACCCCATACCTTTAAACAGAAACATTTCTGTTTATGATCGGGAATTTAAAGCTTAAAATGTAACTGTGTTGGGCATAACATGGCCGCCGCTCTCTCACAGTTACTTCAAACGCGACGATGGGAGTGAATAAGGCATGTTCCCTCCTGTACTCTTACCTCCATAAAGAAAAATGAAGTAATAAAACTATTTTTATATGAAGCAATAAAACTACTTTTGAGGACACGAGGTTCAAACTAATCAAAAGCATAACGGAATTGAGCGAAGCCAATATAATCAAAGTTGATATGGTATGCCAACTATTTCTTTAGAAAATCTGGCAATGGCACTTACTGTCATTTAAGCTCTTTTTGTTTTTTCGAAAGTCGTCCTTTTAAACAAATTCACTCCCCGTATTAATTGATAAATCGTTTGCTTTTTAACAGTAATGGATTTGAAAATGAGAAGAACTTGTAAGAAATTGGATGATTCCATAATGGCATCTGGATTCCTGGATTCTTTTGATTATGTTTTGTGTGATTGCGATGGTATTTTATTTTAGAATATGTCTCGAAAACTATTTATCTTATTTTTTTTAATGAAAAATAAAGTAGCTGCCACATTTTGTTTGATATTGTTTGATTTTAATTTTGAAAATTACGATAAATTGTTCAGTCAGAAAAACATATTATTGGTTTTCCCTCGTGGTTTTCATTCAAATTCTTAACTTCATTTTGTATATTCTTTTTGCTGTTTATTGTTATTGGCACAAGTGTCTATTCATTGATGATGCATGTTAAAAAAGTATGAAAAGTCAAATAATTTGCAATGATAAATGCTTTGGTCTTAATTCTAAGAACCTAAAAATGCAGTCCTAAAAATGCAGTCAGAAAGTTATCTGATTTTTATGGTGAAAGGAGGGATATTTTGTGATGTACTTTAAGTTATGGAAAGGTAGCATGCTCATTTTTGTTTTGTATCTGTCTATTTTTCTAAAATATGCTATAACTGTAAGTAAATCGCCAATTTATTTATAGGAAAAAATTGCAAACTGCTTCAGAGGTGAAACTTTTGATCTTTATTATTTGGAATTAAGCTCTTAACTACACATTGCTGATAATGTAAATGTATCTGTAACGAAGGAATTAGTTAATTAACATAAAATAATTTATTCAGTGTTCACTTTTTTGGGTCACCATCACCTTGGGTTACTTAGTTGGTTGACATCAAGTTAATGCACAATCCAATGAATTAAGTTTTTCATAATTTCAAAGAACTTATCTCAACCCAGCCCTTACTTATTAGACTTTAGGCCCTTTCCAAAACTGAATGTAAGACTGTCAACACTGAAAGAACTATCAATTGCACAGGTTTGTCATTTGATGTTGAAAAAAAAAAAAACTTGCTGAAAAAGCAGAGATGCTGCGTGCCATTAAAGACTTATTGATTTTAATCACTATTTTGCGTGGACATAAATGCATTTAATATAAAAAACAAAATATTGATTTAATGATTTTTTATTTATTTATTTATTTATTTATTTTTTTTTTTTTTTTGCATCTAGCTCGACACCTTTTTTAAGTTAAAATGCTTATTGCAGGTGTGAACTAAGAAATGGTTTGCTTTTTTAATGCATTAATTTCTTAAATCAAATTTATATTATTGATCAATATCAGACTGTTTTACTTTTAGTTTAAAGTTTGATTGCAATTTTATTTCAGGTAAACATATTTTTTTCCAATTTAGCTCATTTTTCGGGCATGAGCTTTTTCCTGTTGCATTCTTGATTTTCGGCATTTTTCTTATTTTCCTCTTTTTTTCTGATTTTTATTACTTTTCTTATTTTCTCCCACAATTTCTCCAGATTTTTTGCTTTTTAGTATTTCTTAGTTTTTAAGTGAAGTTAATGAGTGCAGTAATAGCTATTTTTAAGAAAAGACTTTCTGTTATCTGTGATTAGTGTTATATATGATTCAAAATACTGAAATGCTATACATTTAGGTGTTTTATGGCATGGTCCTAACCCTATACCTGGCTCAATTGAAACTGTTCAAGCTTTACACAAAATGGTGAGAATATTTTTTGTTTTATAACATCTTTAAAACTTTATTTTGCGGTTGCTGTATGTCTACATTTTTCTCAACTGTACGGATATTGTATAAATAATAAATAGTATAATAGTTAATGTAAATAGATGCACTCATAATTTGACTCAAATTTTACGTAGACATACATATAAGGTTAAATAGGTTAGATGATGAAGAATATATTTTAAACAGAGGGAAAGACTTTAACTTTCGCTACAGGGGCATTCCACGGTATTTTTGACAATATGTAGAGTCCATAACATGACCTTTTTTTGCCATAACTTTTTAATTTACCATTTGATTTGCAAATTATTTTAATATTAGCTGGTGTGTTGGTAGGAAAAGATCTAAATAAAATAATATGCTAATCAAACAGTAAATTAAAAAGTTATGGCAAAAAAGGTAACGTTACGGACTCTACATAAATGTCAAAAATACCTTGGAATGCCCCTACAGGAGTTAATTTTATAGGAACTAATATTTTGTTGAAACTACAGTATAACTTTGTTAATTTAATGATTTCCTCAATTTAATGATACATTTCACTGGTTCGGATTTGACTGCACTGAATGTCTATGCTCCTTGATTTAACAATATCCTTGATTTAACAATAATCTTTTCTTGTCCTTTGACAATCCTTAAATCAGGGTTATACTGTAATTGATTCATTTAGAGTTTCAAGCTTGGGGTTTGGACTTGGGTATCATCCCCTTTCTTTACGCCACCCAGGGGGATTTGGAAGTGTGGAGGCCTCGGGGCAACGAAGAAGTGGAAGCCCCTAATCAGGGTTCGAAAAGATCATCATATTTTCGAAAATATCCAATACTTTGATATATATCTGAATATTTTGACTTATATGTATACAGTCGGACCTCAATATAGGGTCACCCGCATATAAGGTCACTTTTCTAAAGTCCCGGCTCTCTGAATAAGAATTCTATCATATATTATCGGATATATGATCAGGTCATAATACATAAATCGCTTATAAGATCACTTTTGTCAGATTTCTTTGAATGATTTCAGTGCCTAACAGATTCACTTCCAAGAGTTCACCGCGATATACGATCCTTAAAAAGTGAAAAGTCGTTTTTCCTATCAATGTAGCTGGTAGTGCATTACGACAGTGATACTAAAATATGAAGCAGTAATGCGGGCACTCAGAATGTACACATTGTACTCTTTTACCAGTCATTAGAAGCTGAAGAAATTTTCAGAAAATAATTAGAAACCATTTTGTTTAAATTAAAGAAAAAACACATTAGTCCTGTATTAATGACAATTTTAAGTAAGATGAGTTGCACATCAGTTATTTGCTTGGGGATATTTGAATGCAACTTTACTCTAAATGAAAGTTTTAAAAAATAATTTCAAAATTTCTTATTGATTCCAAAAATTTAAATTGGTTCAAATCAGCTCAACTATAATAACCTTAAAAACTGATAGTTTTGAACGTATTAAATTTTGAAGTGATTTAATGAATTAAATGTTTATTTATCAATGAATAAATATGAATTGGTTAGAAGGTCAACCCGCTTATAAGGTAAGTTTCGTGAAGTCCCGAGGGGTGACCTCATATCGAGGTCCGACTGTATACCCGATATTTTCGGCCCGTAAAAGTTAGGATATTTTGTAAAAATTTTATTGTGGGCGCCCCTTTGTTGTGGAGGCCCCAGTGCAGTAGCCCCACCTGCCCTCCCCTAAATCTGGCCCTGACGCCACCTGTTTTTGTTGTCTTCTGCCAGTCAGGTGTGCAGTTTAGGCAGCGGCGTAAGTAGGTATCTGCCGCCCGGGGCAAAAACCAAATTTGCCGCTCCTCTTACATTTCCTTGCTACTCCTCGTACATGCCCCACACCCACACAAGAAAATGAAAAACTAAAGCGACATTTTTTTATATTTTATAGAACGAAAACAAAATTTTACTATCTAGAAAATGTTCAAGTTTTAGTATAATTTTACATCAACAGGCAATATTGTCGATCGAAAAATTCTAATAAATATTTTTCAAAAATTATTGCATTATGAGAAATAATATTTTCCCTCAATAAAAATATTTTGAACAACATGATCTAAAACTGTATATCCAATGGCTTTTGTCGGATGTCTTTTCATCCATAAACTCTTTACTTTTTGCATTGAAAAAGGTGTTCCCTGAAACGCCTAAACACGTGTATGCAGTAATTCTGCAAATTTGTGCTTTTTTGACATTTATGTTAACTTTACTGTCACAAAGGTATTTATTTATCAAACTAACCGCCTTCGTTTTTTTTTTTTTTTTTTGTGCCCTTTGGTAATTAAGGTTGGCGCCCTCTTGGGGGACTGCCCCTGACTCTTGTCGATCTTTGTGATCTATAATCCTCTCCAACGAGGTTGTCCTCTCCTTTCTTGTCTTCCTACATCAGCGCTCTAGTAATAATGATCCACATGCATGTCTCAACGAGAAAAATTTCCTGGTGTGAGACAAGACTGAAGAGTAAATAAAAAAACTTTTTGATGTTGATTTAGGATTTTGGTGATAACGTTAGTTTAGTGTTACAGAATTTGCCGCCCCTAGCAAAGTGCTGCCTAGGGCAGATAGTTTAGGCTGGTAGTAGGCAAGCTCAACTGAACCTCACTTGAAATGAATGAGGTCTCAGTGATGTGTGGTGGTTTTGAAATTTTTAAGATGGTTCATATTCAGAATTATAACAGAAGTATAGATTTTGATATAGATTCTTCCAATTTTAATAATCTTTTGTTGGAAGAAATACAATTTCATCTTTAAATAGGGACCAAAAAAAAAAGATTTTTTTTTCTTTTCTGTGAAAATAAAATAATGATTACAAAACTTCAAAATTTTGTAATTTTCCGAATTTCTGATGTCAAAATTTGTGGCTTTCTGCTGTATTTTTATTTTTTTGGAAATGGTGCTTCACTCTTTCATTTCCCTGAAGAATGAAACCAGCCTAACTGATTTTTTACTTTTTCTAATCATCTCATAAACATCCAATACATATATTCATATATTTTGAAAGTTTTTGTTAATAGCTAATTGAGTGTTTTTTAAAAACTTTTCCTTAACATTGTTTAGTAATGGTAAAAATGTATGGTACCCAAAACCGAAAAGAGTAGGTAATAGGTATTTTATATTGTGCTGTATATCGTAAAATCACTCATTTTTGCTAGCCTTAATTTTTGTAAAAAGGAAGATATTGGTGATTTCACAAATTTTCCATGAATGTTAAATGTTTCCATGAATGTTAAAAGAAAAAGAAATAACAAGGCTTAAATTTTCACCATTATGATGGGTCTGTGAAAGTTGGGAAAATTAATGCCTTGCGGAAAAGTGCTTTTATATTATTGCATTCTTGATAATTTGCTATTTTTTGAAAGTTAATTTAAATGCCAATAATTTTCATTTTTATGCTTAGGGAAAACATATAATCTACATAACTAATAACAGCACAAAAGCTAGAGAAGAATATTTAGAAAAGTGTGCTAAGTTTGGTCTTCCTGGAAAAGTTGTAAGTTATGTATAAGATCATTTGTTTGCATTGAAAATAAATTGTTTATTAATTCTTTACTTTTAGCTTTTTGCTTAAATATCAGCTTAAAATATTGGAATGTTCTTGCAAAACAAGAGTGGCCAACCTTTCTAATAAGAATGCCACTATCTGGAGGAAAAGAATATGCATGTCATTTTGAAGTTTAACATACTGATCTAGTGTGTTATGGTTATTATAGAACTTTCTTTTATATTTATTTTATGAATGCTTAGTACTTACGCAGAATCATATGTTATTTCTCATAAGTATTTCTGGTGGGAGTGCCATAACTACCACAATACATCATCAAACATATATAGTGAATCATTTTAAAGATTTTTTTTCCCCGCTCACAATAAGCTAAAAATGCAAAATATCTGCACACAAAATTCGAAACTATCAGCAGGTACAAAACACAATACACGATGAGCAGATAACATTTTTTGAGGAACAGTGTCTTTTGCTTTCAATCATGTATCCATGAAAGCAGAAGGTGAACTTTTTTCATTAATTTCTCTACCTAACAGTTCACATTTTGCCTATTTTGAAGGTATACAGTAAAAAAAGGCACTGGGATGGATCCCTTTGTATAAATTGCAAGCTTTTGCTTTCATTATTAAAAAAAAAAAAAAAAACAGCTGGATATCTCTATTGATAAAGTGTTCAGCTTTCAACCAAACGATCCAGAGATGAAATCCCTGTTTAGGTGGTGTGCTAAGTTTTCTATCTTGCTTAATTTGACATTGTAGTATTTTTTAGCAAGACTAAAAATTTTGAGCATGAATTCTTTGCACGGTCCAGTTATTAGTAAATTATTAGGATTTGTCCTTAAACATCTCATATTTATGTATAACAGCTACCAGGTTAGTGTGATATACTGTGTGAGGTAGAATTTCTATAGCTGCAGTATCAAATATTTATTGGAGAAATTTTAAAATACTTTGTTGCAAAAAACTCTCAGGGTGTGTGCTGAAAACAATTACTTTTTTTGTTGTTGAAAAAAAAATTTTTTGAAGAGCCAGGTTTAAAAAAGTTTTTTTTTATGTCTGGCAACATTTTAAACCAAATTGATTGATCTTTTTTGATCCTCTGCCAGAAAGAAAATCAAAGTGAAAAATTAGAACTTTTACTAGCGACATGGTCCCGGAATCTGAGCTAAAAGAGCTCAGTAGAAAATCTGCAGATTTTCTGCAGCTATCTTCGAACTCAAGGCAGACAGTTTTGCAAATTCTGCAGATTTCTTTTAATTAGAAGAAAATCTAAAGTTCTCGTAAATTACAATAATTCGGCGGAAAGCTCGCGAAAAATGTTGAGTTAGATACGTCAGCTGCCAGAACTTTAGACTTACTTTGAAAGTAAAGAAATCTGTAGAATTTGAGCAAAATTCGATTTTGAGTTGAAGATATTTGTAGAAAATCGGCAGTTTCTGCGAATTCTCTGCGAAAATTTTATACATTCTAAAGCTGAAAAGATTCTAATTTTTCTAGCTTTTCTGGTTCATGGCATGAAAGACTAATTAAAATAATGTTAATAAATAAATAATAAATTTATTTATTTATGAACAGTATCTTAATTGGTCTTTCATGGTTAGAAACAAATGTGGTCAAAATTAATGTGGTTTGACACCTAGGTTTGGATTTTTATAAAATTTGTATCTTTGTCTTTCTATGCATTTTAGGAAGCATATAAAATATCTTTTGAGAGTCTCAACTGGTTTAGGTTCCACAGAAATGCATAGCAACAGTGAAGTTTTAAAAACTGAAAAAAGAAAACCTCCTGTATGAAAGGATTTTGATTTAGGGCTCTCGATTAGTAGTAAAGGTCACTTTGGTTGCTTGTGCAAACAATGCTTGAAAGTACTTGCAGAACAATTTTGGTCAAATAATTTTACATTGCAGAACAACGTCAAGCACTGTGCTTTGGGGCAGAATTATATAATTATTAAATTGCTTGAAATAATGCTCAGAACACATCTTACCCTAAATAGTCTGCAAAGCACCAACCCAATTGTAACTGAAACAACCTCAAAACATAATCTTTTGAGGGTGTTCTATAAATTGGTTCATATTCTTACGGCCGCTACATCGGCCGATAGGATAGCCAACAAGCTGAAAAAGGCGCCCTCAAAAAGTAGATGAGCTAATATTTATTCATTTTCTTTTGAATCTCTTAAATGTTGCACTAGTCTTTTGAGGGTCTTTTTTACTCTGCATAAGTAGAAAATAGACATCTCTTGGTGTTAATTTCAATTTTTGGACACATTTCTCTCCCCGCTTTGGAAATATGGATCCTGTTTCTCTATTCTATTTTATAATACGACTCACGGATGCAATACTAATGCCAACTACCTTTGAAATCTCTCTATAGACGTTCGGGAGGAGTTTCGATCTTTGTTCGCTTTCGCAATGTCACATCCATCACTGACGACAGTAAAATCTCAACCGACTTGATTATAGTTGCAGCTTTCATCTTCGGAAATCCTTGCACATGCTCTTTCAGAACCCATTTAATCTGTGGAAATTGATGACAGTTAAAGGATTTATGCATCCCATAAATATTTTTACAAATTTTAGTTTGATTGGTGAAGAATACTTGGAATGATTTTAAAATTAGTGGAAAAAATACTTTGTTTCAATTCATTTGTACAAAGGTGTATGTTTGGCATAATTTTCAACCTTAGCTAGGTGTGCGGATTGATATGGTGCTAGAAAATCCTGTTTGGCTCACTGGAAAAATGACTCGTTTAATTCGTCATGGAACTTCTAGTATTAGTTTATAGTGCACATGGAGAGATTACACAGTAATTCTGGTGCAATTGGTATGCATTTTAAAATATGAACCTTGATCTATAGAAAGAAAGGGATGAGCTCTTCTCTGGAATTCAGCAGCAATTTCTCAATTTGTTTAGCAGAAAAATTAATTGTACTAGTAGCACGCGAGCCTATTGGGCAGCCTGTAATATTTGTATAGAAGACATTTAGTTCAGAAATGCTAATATTATTTTCTGTGAATCTGCTTATTTTAGCATGTTTCTTTCATAGGAGGACATTATGTCTACATCCTACTGTGTTGCTGCTTATTTAAAATCCAAGCATTTCCAACGCAAAGTATATGTTTTAGGAAGCACTGGAATTACTTTTGAATTGCAGAAAGCCGGTATAGATCATTTACCTGTAGGAGTAAGTAGTAGGTTTACAGATTTTGATTAGCACTTAGTATTATTATTTTATAAACAACATGTAAAATTGTATTACTGTTGGCTCCACTTAAACAAATACCGCTGGTTCCAAGAAATATTAGTCGATTAGGCAGGGAAATGTTTTTTTATCTTCCCAAATTGACAACATTTGTCTTAAAACGTAATAATAATAAATCAATATGGAAGTAAATAATATTATTGTTAAAAATGTTTAAATAAGCTAAGTAAACTACAGATTAGCACAATAATTAAGCATGAAAAAAGAAAGTATGAAAATTATAGATATGTAATTTACAACTTGCAATATCAAATCTTTGTTTTTTCACTCTTTTTCAGTGCTTTTTTTTTTTTTTGAATAAGTGCATAATAATAGATGGCTTTCTAAAGGTCTTTTAAGAACACTTTTCTAACTCTTTTCCTCTCTACTCATCTGCCGTGTTTTACATTGAATATTTATCAATTATTATCATCTGCAGTGTTTGTATTTCTGTGAAATACTTAATTTAAATATTGACTGGGCTATCTTTTTTTTTTGGTAACGAAAGAAATTAGATAGAATAGTGATAGTGGAAACACTTTGATGGAACGCGAAAGTTGTTTCTTTCGAACGTTGTTGCCAAAGTCAATGATTGTTTACTTACTTAATTTGCTTTTAGTTTTTTCTCAGCAAAAATATTTTCAAAAGCTGATCAGCATTGTTCTATTATCCGGGGAAATTATTCGATAAAACGGGGACCTTGAACATTGGACCAATGGGGAAATATTTGGCTCCGAAAGGTTTTATTCAAATAAGCGGGGTATTCATTTATCCATTACCCGATTAAGCAGGGCTGACAGTATAACTCAGTCATGTTGTTACAAACAGGGGTGTTAAGAACTTATTATTTATGAGTTCTGTGCCCTGAATTCAAATAAGACATTATAAGACGTATACCATTTTAGTGAAATGTACTTGATACTGTTTTGAGTTAAATCCATACGCTAAATAGAATGCAAAACAGGGAATCTTACTACTATTTTTTATACAAATATTCATAACCTAATTACACAGAACAGACTAACTAAGCTGCGACTTCGGGTTCACTGATTTTTGAGGACTCCAAATGACGTAAAATTGTACTAGTCTTATTTTTTTTTAGAAAAAAAAAAACAAAGTTAAGGTTTTCTCCTTTTTTTATTTGCTTTTTTTCTGTACTTAAAATGTGGGGTGCCCTGCATCCCAACAAAACAAATCCTCCCCACTCTTGATCTATGAATGCTTCTGTTCAGAAGATTTGACTACAAAGTACCCAGGAAAAATATTTGGCCTAGGATCCCCTAATAGCTTAATCCAGCCCTGCAAAATCTAAATACAAAGATCCAGCTCATCACTCAAACATTGAACAAAGCAAACATATGCAAGCAAGAACTTCCACGTTAACTGTAACTCATAGAAACTTGCTACATATTTGCTCCATGTAGTGAATTTTCTTTTAAGTAACTAATAACTGAACTACTTACTGACAATAAGACTACTATACCTGAAGCAATTCTTATTTCTGAAGCATATTTAGAAGTGCACAAATCTAGGATTGGAGTCAAAACTGCTCATTTTGGGTATAACAGCAGCACTGATATAAAAAATGTAGAGCTAATTGAGAAAAACTAATTTTGTATTTCACTTCAGCACCCCAAAGTAAAGCTAATATCAGTTTCCAACCCTCTACACAAAAAGCTTTTTTTTTTTTTGCTGTGTAATTTTTTATCATGAAATATCAAAGAAAATGGAAGATAACTATGTCTTGAGTTAAGGCTTAAAAATTAAAAGGTGTGTGTGAAGTTAAAATGGTTCGTACGCTCCTTCATAACTCCTCCAATACTCCTTCATTTAGTAAATTTTTTGAAGTGCTCTTCAAACTCCTTCATTTTGGTTTTAACTCCTTCAAAACTACTTCTTTCTTAGTTCAAAACTACATAATCTTCTATGACAATAGCTTAAAATATTTCAATCGACAACTTAACTTCGTCACAAGGGTGATTATATAAGGGCAATTTTAATGTAAATTCATATATTTATTTCATAAAGATGTGATTTACATATTGATCATAAGTCATAAAAGTTGAAGGTGAAAATATTATTAGATAACTAAGACATTTCCCAAGTGAAGTAAAACATGCTTAAATGGTGCTAGGCTATTTTTTCAAGTTTTATGATTATTGTTTTTCTCTCCACCACACTCTCAGCAGCAAAACAAGGCCAGATTTAGGGGAGGCAGACGGGGCTACTGCAACGGGACCTTCACAATAAAATTTTTACAAAATATCCTAACTTTCACAGGTCGAAAATATCGGATCTGGGGCCTCCACACTTCCAAATCCGGCCTTTCAGCAAAAGTCAGGTTGTCTAATTATTTAAATATTTATAAATACAAATGTTGATGTACTATATTAAGTGAGTGTGTTAAAAAAACAATTGTTTAGTAAATCACAGATATGATATTGTAAAAAGGGTCATTCACAAGTGATGTCATGCCTTGAGGGGGAGAGGGGTTCATGAAATTGTGATAAGGGGAAGAGAGAGGGTGACATCACAAACTTATTGTAACAATATGTTTATAAAAATTATGACATGTGACAAGAGGAGGAGTTAAGTGAAGTGTGACACTTAATGACAAGGGGGGGAAGGAGGTCAAATATGTTGACAAAAATTGCAACATCATTTAATGACAGCCCATTAGTACTCCTTCAAAATCTCATTTTACTCCTTCAAAATTCCTCCAAAACTCCTTCATTTTTAGCCTACTTTCCCAGTAAAAGTCAGAAAAAGAAGAAAAAAGCATGAAAGAAGGCTTAATGCATCTTAAAAATATCGTGAAAAACAAAAAAAAGTCAAAAATAAATAAAATAATTAAATAAATATTGAAAAATTAAAAATTGGAAAGTAGGGTATTGAGATGGGGAAAAATGTCTGTCTGTCGGTCTGTCTGTCTGTCCCCCCCCTAATAACTTTTGAATGAATAGTCCGATTCGAACAAAATTTTTTTTGTTCGAAAGATCTCGGCGAGGACACCTCATTCCCATATTTCACTTTTTGATTTGAACTATTTTTTGTTCAATTTTGAACAGTTCAAAAAAACTTAACATTAGCGCCTACGGGGAAATTCAAAGCAATTCCGAACTGTGAGGCGAATTTGCTTCAAACAAACTTTGTTGGAAATAGCTCTTGACGACCTACTCCCGACTCCGACTCCGAGAATTTAGGGGGGACCTGACACCGACTCTGACTCCTGTTCCCGACAATTAATCGGACTCCGACTCCCCGACTTCGACTCTGACTTCGTAGCTTTGGCAAACATTTATACACGGCTGACAAATGACTGACTCCGATTCTTGGATATTCGACTCCGACTCTTTTATCCCAAAATGAGATTGACTCCGACTCCGCTGCTATGGTTTTAACTGTGAAATAATTATTGTTGATATGATTTGTTTTTATTTTCACGCTAAAGTTTTAATTTAGATATTTAGTTTTCGGTGAATAAACTCGAAAAATATGCCCAGACGATTTTTTTTTTTTTTTTTTGACAATGAAAATTATTTCTTTAAGTTGACATTTTATTGTTTTTTTTTTTTTTATTTTGGTAAGTGCATTAATTCATTTAAAAAATTATTTTCGGCAACAGGGGAAAAAGAAACGATTTTTTTTATATGATGTATTTATTTTAATGAACTTATTATTATTTTTTCGTTTTGAAAGCTGTTAAAAAAAATTTTTAATGGAAAGAAGTGCATTAGCTGCTTTGTTTAAAAGGTGCTGCTATTTTATTTGTTCGTTTTTTTTGAAGAAAAGTAAGGAATATTTTATTCCTAGAAATCAGCTTAAAATATTAAAAAAAATATGTTTGAAAAAATTTGCGATTTTAGCTATTTTTGAGAATATTGATCAGGTACTAGAAAGTAGTATGGGTATACGGGAAAGTAGGCTCGTCTAGTTCTAGACGGAACTTCTTGTTATTTCGGAAATTGAGTACGGACCCTGTAAAACTCTTTAAGAAAAAGGAAATTGTTAAAACTATGCTAGGGATAGAAATGCAAATATAAAACTTTGCAGTATCCTAGTATCCTGATTTTTTAAATTAGTAATTTAAAATCATTTTAAATTTAACTTAAAATTGTTCAATTAAGTATTTATTTTAAGAAGAGTAATGAAGGAAGAATATTTAGATTTTTCTTTTATCTTCTCTGTGGCGTACTTTTTCTTGTTATATTGCCGTACAGACAATAATCACAGTGGCTCAGTCGACAGGGCGCAGAGCTTTGAGTGCGTAGGAGCCAGGATCTGGTTTCGGCTGTGACAATCCAGAGTTAGGACTTTTATGTCGATTTTATTTACACTGTGTTCAAAATGTTCTAGAAGTTTCTTTAACTTTCTAACAAGATGTTCTAGAAGGTTCTATGTTCATACAAAAGCGTGAGCCTCACAAGTTGTGGACAGTTGTCCAGTTCTTCCATGCTGCCAGTTGCGACAAGCTAATAAAGCATCTAGTTCAGTAAAGCGTATTCTGTAACTATTTGAATCATCCTGACAATATTATTATACGTAATTGAAAAAAAAAAGGAAGCTTTTTATTAGATCTAAAAGAAATTTACGAATGAGTAACACTCGACAAAAAGATGTGATAAGAGAATAATTATTACGTATGAGTATTAAATGTCACTGTAAATAACTTGCATTTCTAAAAAGTTTTTTGATCTAAGGATTTCTAAACTATTAAGTAAAGACACAATGAAACATTTGTCAACAGTATGGCAAAAAAAAAAAAAAAAAAGTTTTTATGACTTAAGGAAATAAATAATATTTAAATATTTTGCATCAAAAAATTCAGTTTTTCTTTTAAGATACTGATAGTTTAATTTTGTTTCACTTGATGTTTTAAATTGCTTGATCAAAAAGTGGTTGTTTTAGTGTTCGTTTCATTTTTTTAGCCTGATCCTGTTCCTGAAGATTGGGTAAAATGGATCCCAGAGCTTAAGTTGGATCCTGAAGTAATTCTTTTATTATTTACTTTTTCCTAAAAATATTTTGCCTTAAATTTTTTTATGCATTTAAAGAAGATACTTTTTAATTATTAAGTTATGTTTTTGTAAACTTTGCAAAATTTGAAATAAAAAACTTTCAACTTTGAATTTTTCTCGTAAAATTAGAATTAGATATTCATTATGAATATGAATTTAAGTAAAATAATCATTTCTAGTTCAGTTAATATTTTTTCTTGCTTTTTATAAAAAAATTGTTGATTAACATGTTTCTATTGTAATGTAGTAAAATTCTAAATTAGTTTTTTTGTTAAATATAGTTATTACTTTATTTTTCAGTAAACAATTTTATCCATTTCATTTTTATCCTTTTCTGCCTTTGGAGTATTTATACTTTTTCAAGATTGCTTATCTTTTAAACCCCCTTTCAGTTACATGGTACATAATTATGCATATTAATGTGTGTGTGTGCAAATGTATTTTGAAGAAACCTTTTTCATGATAATTGACAGCTCACAAATAAAAAAAGGTTATGGATATGAAAAAAAAAATTGCATTGTGTTTTAGCATGATAATCATTGTAATTAAAGCAACTGTCATGAAAATTTTTATCAGATTGTTTTTAATCTTCTCCCCCCCCCCCCCCCCCCCCCCGCAGGGACGCACTGACTAGCTGGCCCATTAGCACCTCACGCCTATGCGCTCTTGCACCCTCAAGCCTAAAAACCTTTTTTTTATTTAATTATTATTTTTTTTACTTTTTTTTCGCTAACAAGCCTGTGCAACTTCACTTTACTTTCTTTTCTATTCTTTAAAACTATAAACTTGTGTGATATCATTTTTTTTCTCTTTCTTTTTTTCTTTGTACCTTTTTTACTCTTTTTTTTTTTGCGCATTTTCTTTTTTTGCACCTTTTTTTTGTGCTTTTTTTTTTTTTTTTTGCGCCCTTTTGAGGCCAAAGTTGGGGTCCTCTTGTGGAACTCAGTCCACCCCCCCCCCCCAAAAAAAAAGTGACCTAGGGAAAGAAATTGTTTCAAAATTGAAATTATATTGCCTTTTTTGAAGTGATTCAATACTAACCAACAGCCTAACAGGCAGTTCATCTATCAGTAAACTTGTAACATTGCTAATTACAATGACATTATTCATCACATTTTGTCTCCAAACATTATGTAAACAACAATAATTTGATCTGCTGAAAACATTTCATACTGAAACATTTTAATGTTACATATAATTTTTTGAGGTGTATTTTCAAGCACTTTAGGGTGCATTTTGAAGCAATTTAGAACACAAGTTGATAGTAACGCAGTCTCTTGATCACACCTTTAAGACAATGGTATAGCGAGAAATGTTTCATGGGGAGTGATCTTTATACTCATTCATGTTCAGACACACACACATATATATCAAAGACTATCAATAATTGTACAACCTTAGGAGTAAAGAAAAATTTTTAGGCTTCAGGCAAATTTTTTCTGAATTTGGAGAAAAATTATGCATAACATAGGGCATATGAAAGACCTAGTATCCAAAGTATTGTTTTTAGTTGCTCGTACAGCCTGGTGCCTACGGTTTGTCAGACACTGATATATAAAATCCTAGTGCTTTATGGGGAGTTATGAGTACTATTCCCTCCCACTTTCTGCAACCCCCTGCTTAAATCTTATGAAAATTTAATGACTTTGATAAAGAACTGTAAATGAGGATCTTTAGTTCAAGTTAGCATTCAGTGTTTTAGTTAGCCAACTAAACACTAAATGCTTCTCTGCACTTCTTTTTTTTTTCTTTTGTAACTTGAAGAAGTGGTTACCAGGAGGGTATTTGTTGTATTTTCAAAGTGGTGTCATTTTAGTTCATTTATTGATTTCATCAGTACATTTTAATTGTAAATTTAGTTTTTATAATTTATAAGCTGTAAAACATATGTTTTCAAATGTAAATAATATGATTAAATTATACTTCTAGAATTTCCTATAGGTTGGAGCAGTAGTTGTTGGATTTGATCATTATATAAGCTACCCAAAGCTAACAAAAGCTGCCAGTTATTTGAGAGATCCTGAAACATTATTTATTGCGACTAATAGAGATGAACAGTTTCCTACTGAAAGAAATCTAACAATACCTGGTAAATATATTTTGATTTTGGTATATTATCAAATACTGACATAAATAAATCTTGTGTAAATGATTTCTTATATATCTCTTTTCATTATCGTGAAACAGGGTTATTTAGCTCAGGTTTTCAATATTTTGCTCTGTATCTCTGTTAGAAATTTTACTGCTAACAAATCAATACCGAGGGTAACGGCACCAGTAACAGACAGTCGGTAAATTTTAATTTAATTAATAAGAATTTCAGGCGGGTAAAACTGATGTTGCTGCAACCTGTGAATATGGTACAACCATCTAGTGTTATCAGAGTGAATTTTATGAGCCAATTGGCATTTACAAGGCAGTGGTGGAAGGTTATAAACAGTCACCACAAGGTCTGGCGGTGTTTCATGCTCATTTGAATTTAATAAGGTTTCAGATCTAAAAGAACTGTTGCACATTTCGAAGAGAAAAGGGGAATTTTTTTTCATTACTCATCTTTTCCTCATCCTATCTATTGCTGGGTATAATAAGAATTTTCGATGTCAGTTACTGAGGGGTCGGACATTTTTTCGAAATTAACTATTAGCTAATAGAATTAACTATTTCAGAGGATCCAGAAGCAGTCAAACGTTAGATGAGGAGTAGTTGCATGAGAGAAAAATAGATTAAAAGGTCTAAATACATTGAAAGGCTTAGAAAATTGAGTTAATCCGAGAGCAATGTCTTAAGCATGTCTATTACTGGTGCCGTTACCCTAATAGAATGTCTAACATTTTAATACACTTAATTTTTTTGTACTTCCATGACTTTCTTTACAACTTTATTTGGGTTATTTTGAATTTTAATGGAACTGTTAATGTTTCTTGTGGCGCAATTGATGGAGTTTTCAATTGATAATGCAAAATTATGGAAGGTTTTAGGAGGGAGTGTGGCGTAGGTAGGCTCTCTTAATCACCGAGTTGAGCTCTTACACTGAATAATGCTTCCTTCCATTCTTGTAGAAGTCACATAAGAGGATTTCTACATGTTCTCTATCGAACTGAGATCTCAGTTGAGTGCTGACCAGTTCAACATAGGGATATTCTGAGATGTAAGCCATTCTTTTGAAAAATAAGAAGTGTGTATCAATGGCATTGTCTTGATGAATGATCTAATTGGGAGCACCTATTGGTTCACCAAATGACAGCAAATCCCAATCCAGAGTTTGTTAGCATTTTTTTTTTCATTCTGTGTGTAATTTAGGAAGCAAAAAGAGGTGTTCTTCATAAATCCAAAAGCTAAACATGTTATAAGCTAGCTACCATCTTGTTGCCTGCAGCATATGCTCTTCGAATATTTCCTCAAGACATGCTAATAGAATGGTAAAGTTCACTTTGAGCGTTCAGCTTCTAAACTTTCTTATGTTCTTCAGACCAGAATTACAGAGATTTTGTCATTTTAATTATTTGTTGAGCAATCTTTACACTTTATAGTCCAAGAAAAAAGTCTTCTCTTTTTGTCACCAATCATGTTTTAAAAGATATTTTCATACGATCTGGTTTGTGCAGAAACTTTTGCAACATCAAAAAATGTTTTTTGTAATTTCTGATTTTCATTATGATTAATTTTTTCAAAACCTCTGATACATATTTGAATCGATTATTGCAGAAATGGCATAAGTCGAAATTTTTTTCAAAATTGTTAGCAGTGGTTTTCCTACGTTTGTATGTAGAGACATCGAGTAGTATAGCAAGGAAGACAATCCTTGTACAACAAAGCACTTTATTTAGGGGTCACATTTTTCGTTTAGTGCAGAAAAGGCATAAGTCCCAAACTGCCCTTTCTGCACTAAAGGAGAAGGATGAAATAGTAAGACGTATTGGCAAGATCATAGAAAAACTAGATTTTTTGGCATAATAAATTAAAAACAAATAACTCCTTTGATCTAGCATAATTTCGGTAATGGTAGGTTTGTCAGTTAGGGGGGTTAGTGAGGGATTTGAAATCACAGAATCGGATTGAAGTGCGCTAATTTCTCTGGGGTTTTATTAACAGCACTCTAGGAACTAAAAAAAAAACTGTATGCTTTCAGTGAGATAAATGCTGATCAAGATAGGAAGAACACTGCAGGAGACTTTTTCTAGAAACATCACTGAAGAAATTTAACAAGATTGCTGATGACTTTCCTCTGAGGGGACATTTGTTTGTCTTTTGCAATCAAGATTTTGGGACAGTAAAGGAATGTTAAACAGATATGACAGATTATAGCCAAGGGAAATCCAACCTATATGTATAAAAATGGATGTATGCTTGTGAGTGTGTGTGTGGGTATGTGTGTGTGTATGTTCCTTACACAAATCCAGTTTTGGTCGGATTTCTTCCAAATTTGGCGCAAAGGTAAATTGTTACTCAGGAGTTCATACAGGCAATTTTTTGAAATTTTAAAAAGACCCAAATTGGTTAATTTTATATTTTGAGTCATAAAATTACTCTTTTCTGCCCAAACAAATTTTTGCATAATTATGAATTTAGTCTAAATGAAAATCCCTTACAAAACTGCCCTAGATGAAGTTTCTTCAAAGATTAACTTTAATCGTTACATTTGTGAACCTTGGTTCAAAGCAAATGAAAACGGTTATCAACATATAACCACCAGGAGCTATTTTAAATGCAATCTGCAATCAACACAAAACGTATCCTGAACGATGGGCATTAATGCCGTTTAGCGACTAAAGCATGCTTGGCGAGAAAACCGTAGCTATAAGAAATGATGCTGTACATCGTTTCTTAAAACTGCAGCCTACGAAGCCCCAAGGGTCCATTGATGCTACTCATGGTTCTACTTAATTTGAATGTTACCATTTAATTATAATTTTTAAATATTGTTTAATTATAAAATCCACAACAGTTTGCATGTAATTTTTTATCAGTGTTTTTCCCGTTAATAGCAGAGAACATACAAGCATGAGTAAAGTTGCATGAGTAATATTGCATTCAATATTGATGTTTGTTTGGCACTCTTGGCTTCCTTAAGAGGTTTTCCATCTCCAGCTCAGTCACTTTCCTATGCCGGGCTGATGAGTGCTAATAAACACGAAACTGCAGTCCTCGGCTGAAAATGACTGAGCTGGCGGTGTATTTCATGTATTTCTGCTTTAGCCCTGGCAAATGGGCGGTAATTTACTGAAGATTGACGTAAAGTCTTCGACCGTTTCAGCATTAGACCACTTTTATTAAAATCACATCTATTTCATCCTTTCAACAGAAATTTAATATTCTATGATCCTTATGAAACCAATTTGCAATATATAAATTTTCTTGATACTGTTCCTTGATTTACGTCGAATCTTTAAGTAGTTCAGTTCAACTAGAACCGATAACTTAATTCGGTTTCATAGAGGTCACTCCAGGCTGTCAAAGCACAGGAGTAAAAATACTAATAAAGCAAATAAATTGGAAAATAATCATAGTAATGTACAATAGCAGATTCAGAACTTATCTTTCAAATGGGAAGGATGTGGTCAAGGCTTTCTTTACATCTATGTGTATAAAAACGGATGTATGTTTGTGTGTGTGTTCCTTACACAAATCTACAGTTTGCATCAGATTTCTTCAAAAATTGGCGCAGGGGTAAAGTGATGCTCAGGAGTTCACATAGGGAGGTTTTTGGAATTTTAAAAAGATCCAAAGAGGTCTAAATTTGTATTTTAAGTCAAAAAGGTGCTATTTTCTACACAAACGAATTTTTGTATGGTTATGAATTTGGTCTGAATGAAAAGCCTGTAAAAAACTGCCCTGAATGACATTTCTTCAAAGATTAACAAGGTTCGTCAAATTTGTGAACCTTGCTTTCAAACAAATGAAAGTGGTTGGCAACTTTTAACCACCAGGAAATACTTTAAATACAATCAACACAAAGCGTCTCTTGAACAAGTTCAAAACTTTAAGGATGAAAATGAGGGTACTTAACTATTATTAAAAAGATATCAGGTTCATCATTGTAACAGAAAATTAGTATATAATTCTTATAAAGGGTGTCCCAAAATTAACGCAAGATTTGAATTTGCCGCCATTTTTGCAATAAATGGTTGGCAACCCTGAAAAAAGAACAATTTGACTGCTGAGAGTTTAGGGTAATCAAAAATGGAGCGTTATACGATACAATAATGCGCTTTCATTATTGAACAATTGTTTCAAAAATAATGAAAGTTGAGGCTGGTCAAGCAGTTACTGTTATTGGCGCTCGGTATCGCAACACGGTAATGCACGGGTGGTTGTGGGCTTGTTGACATAGACCTTTGAATTCAAATAACCCCATAAGAAGAAATTTTAAAATGTTAAATCACATGATCTAGGGTGCCAGTTCTGATCACCGAAATGAGAGAGTACGCAACGAGGAAATGCCTTATGCAGTAATTGAAATGTTTCACTCTCTCTAGCTGTATGGTACAATAACACCTCATTTTTACTAACCCTAAACTCTCAATTGTCAAATTGTTCTTTTTTCATGGCTGCCAACAATTTATGGAAAAATGGTGGCAAATTCAAATCTTGCGTTAATTTTGGGACACCCTTTACAAACCAATATGCATATGATCATTATACTTTTCTATGATTTACGTTGGGTCTTTACATAATCCGGTTCAACTAAGTTTAGCAGAAGTTGTTCCAGGTTATCAAAGAACATGGGGGAAAAATACTAACAAAGCAAATAAATTGCAAAATAATCAGTTATGCATAATAGCGCAGCTGGAACTCATCTTTCAAGAGGAAGGGGGATGGTCATGGCTTTTCTTACATGTATATAAAATACTATACTAGGATTGCCAATATGAGGTAAAATAAAAGGCTGTGAACCTTTTGAAATGCAAAACCACACGAAAATTTAACACAGCGGAAATTACATAGTTCTTGGGAGGGTTGGAGTTTCAAGTTTGAAAAAATGCAAAGAAATATTAATTTGAATTTCAACTGTATGAAACTGAATAAAATTGCTATATATCCTATATTAACATATTTTTTAATCGTATTAAATTTTATAATATCTTCACGCTCGAGCAATAATACACATTGTAAACAATAAAAAATATTGGTAGTTTATACTACCACGAAGTATTTTTATCATCACTGAACAATAATTGTGAGAAAAGAATAGGTAATTAACAATGTAATCAAAGCACCTCTCTTGACAGAGAAGGTAAAAGTTAAACGTTATGTATTCAGGGGTCTGGCCAGAGGATATTTGAGTCCGTTAACGGACCCTTCACAAAAATCCGATCAACCAAAACGGACCTTTCACAAAATCCCGATAAACCAAAACGGACCTTTCACAGAATCCCGATCAAACAAAACGGACCTTTCACAAAATCCCGATCAAACAAAACGGACCCTTCACAAAATTCTGATAAACAAGATCGGATGTCACAAATTGTTTATTGAAAGAGCAAATCTGAAAGCAAACTAACGCATATTTCTGTGTATAAACAGATAATTTTTGAAACCTTTTTAAAAGTCAAATTAGATTGATCAGCTTATACAAAATCGGTTAATTTTGAAAAAAAAAAAAAATCGGCACTCTTGCGATGCTCCTGCAAGCGATAAATAATTACTACTGCCAAATAAATACAATGGTTGTTTGTTTTACCACAGCTAATTAGCAGCGGTGTTGTTGTAAACTTTTCTGAAAAGGCATTGGTAAGCACTTTTATCCCCGCTGATGATTTAATGAACAATAATAATATATATTCAGTAAATTAATATATATCTGCGAAATAAACTTAGAACTGCAAAGGGATAGTAAGGGTGAGGAAAAAAATATGATCGCTTCAGATAGGGTTACCAACTTCAAAATTATCACCACTTAGCGTCTGGCGTTGAACCTTTATAATGACTTGATTAGAAAATATTCTCATCATTTTGCCAGCTTGTTAATATTTGCGTTTTTACGGTGCAGTGCGATGTTTAGTTGTTATTTTGGGAGAAAATTATATGGGTTTTGATTTTTCGATGCTGACACACACACAAGGATGATTAACTTTAAATAAACTCTTTTAATTACCATTTTTTTTTCTTTAGATGTCTACATTTTGAAAAATGCAATTTTTTAACATCCAATAATGAGAATCATATTTTGTTCTTTTTTCAGGCTAACTTCGCTTTATTAGGATTCAAATAACTGAAAAGTCTCTTTATTTCTGTTAGAACTCTCATTTCAAGTTTTTAAAGCAAAATTCCATTTTCTGTTATGAGTCAAAAATTAAAATGCTGAATAGATGGTTTATTTTATTTATTTATTTATTTACTTATTTTTTGGGTCAACTGTGTCCACAGATATTAATGATATGTTTATCATAGGACTCTAAAATGCAATTTTAAAATAATTTTATCAAAAATATTTCTTTTACAAGCCGTTTTTATGCTTTTGATGCCTTTCACTTTGAGAATTGCGATCTCTTTGCATCCGCTATGGGAATCCAATTTTTCGAATTTTTGATGATTATTACGCTTTGTTAAGAGGTAAAAACAATTGAAATATCTTTTTAATTTTGTTAAAATCACGGAATTTATAAGTTTTAAATGAAATTCTGTGCTTTTTAAGAGTGTCTTGGGTCAAAAAGTTGAATGCTGAACCCTATTCTGAATTTTATTTTATTTATTTATATTTTTGTTACAATTATTTTAAATACTGTACAGAAATATTTCTAGTATAATTTAACATAATGTAGAATGGTAGATAAATATATATACTTGAAAGAGCGATGCCCCCCCCCCCCCCGGCAAATATCAGAAAAACACTCCAGAATGATTTTTTCGACATAGAAGAGGTAAACACTCAACTTTAAGTTTAATTGATGCATTTTATGCCATCTCTAAATTCTAAAATTTCGTTTTAACAAATTTTTTTTTTTTTTTTTTTTTTTTGCGAAATTTTTTGATTTTTCACAAAATTAATTCATTTTTCACAAAATTATTTGTTTTTTCACAAAAAACGGACCCTGTGAAAAATCCTGGACAGACCCCTGGTATTAGATACCACTAATTGGGATTAGATACCACTAATCCCAATGGATCTTCTTAAATTTTTAACGTATCATATCTCCAGTGAAAGTTGCGTTCTCTATCCCAATCAAAAAGTCATAAGGGCAGTCGATAAGGTATTTAATGTACTTGAGATCTATATGGACAGCTTTATATTACTTGCTCAAGGTTGGGTACACTGAAAAATGGATTTCTTCTTGCTGCTGGGAAGGGGACTAAAAACATTGCTTAGGAGCAAGTTTTTAGTTAAATAATTCAAAATTTTCTAATGTATAAATTTAACTTTTCTATTTTTTGACTATGTTTCAATCCGTGAAAATACATTTCCTTTGCTTTTAAGCTGTGGATAAAGGAAAAAAAAAATGTGCAACAAGCTTTTGGAAAATATAAACAAAAAAATTGTCTATTATACAGTTGTAAGTACAAACAAATGTTTTTTTTTTTATGACCAGCAAATATATATATATTTTTTTAAGTAACTCAGATAGTAACCAAAATGTACACGCCTACTGCTTTCTTTATAACGTAGTTCAATTGACGGTTTTTAAGTATTTCGTTCCATAAATGCATCCACTTACTTCAACTTTTAATGCTTTACGTTTTTTTAAATAACAATTGTAAATATTTATGGCAACTAATATTCAGTGAACCCATTCCCTCCCTTCATGACAACTGTGCCTCTAGAAATTAAAATTTCGATGCTCTCAAAGGAGCAACAAATTCACATAGGTGCACTAACTACCTGCAGCAGTGTGAGATAACATGAATAACATTTACAGCAAGTATTGTGTTTTAAAAATCTGAAATTGAGTTTAAATCTAGACAATTCCCAAATCATTGAAAGATAGTGACATTACTGTCCAACTGTCTTTTTTTACCTACAAAAATATTAATTTGACACACATATATAAGAAAATTAAAGGTAGCTGACTTGCATTTTTTTATGCAAATCACACTTATCCAATTTTACTCCATTACATGCCATTAAATTGCCATGGAAAGTGTAAGCAGACACATTTTGTAAAGGTATTTTTACTAAGCCAACTTTTTCTACGGAATGTGTTTGCATGGAAACACTTACAAAATGTATTGAAATGAGCCTACCTAACACTTGATACCTTGATATAAAAACATGGTGAATTATCTGTTAGCTTTTGGGGCGTTAAGGATAATTTTGAATTAATCTGAAAATATCGTAACTGTGTCCCTAAAGACTAATTTGCACGCATTTGTGCCTGATGAAAACCATTGACTTTTACTTTTTAGAAAGCTCACGACTCTTTCGAGGGAGATATTGCATGATTTTTTTTTCTGAATAAAATGTATGTGTAGAGTACTATTGCATTTTTTGATGTCTTAGGGTAGGCAAACCCTTCAAAGGCAGCACAACGCTTTTCTTATTCAAAGCATCACGTAAAAAGTTCTTTCACAAGATGTACAAAAGACAATCACTTGTCATTGCGGTAAGACAGTTCATGCAGCGCTTGTCTAATTCAACTGCCGACAACGTGCCAGTGGATACGACAGAGCCCAAACAAGCCTCATACTTTTCCGCTTTTAGTTGATGTAACTTTTACCGCAAATGCTTGGTTTTCTGTGCTATTTAATGTCTTTTGAGCATTTGAGCTTAGAAGGCAGTGTAAATAGAATTTAGTGATTTAAAAATCTAAAAGATAAGTTGCATTGAAGAGCACCCGGGCAACGCCGAGGTGTAAGCTAGTCTCTTATAAGTGAAATCCAGAAACTATATCAAATCTGTTGAAAACAATGAAATCTGTATTTGCTAAAACAGGTGCCCTTAATTTTTTCAGAGGACTTATCTCCCAAATTGAGAATTTAGATGAAGATTCACCTGGGCGACAAATGTTTTCAATTATCGACATTTATGTTTAAATATTTGATAGAACATCAAAGGAACGGTTTCAGACTAGCTATTTCATAGATGATTTTCAAGAGAATATTGCAAAGTAACGTTTGTCCACTGAACTACCTTTGCCAATATTGAATGTAAAGGGAAAATTTTCATATTGTTGGAAGAAATAGCAAAAATATCCAGATGATTATTCATTGCAATTTTCAACATAGTCATACTAATATGTACATCGAACTTAGTACACAAAACTAGACGAGAAGGATAGAAAAAAAGATTTCCATGGAGGATGTATTTGATGAATATGAATATAGTTTTACTCACATGTAAAAGTTTTGCTTTTTATCTCAATTTGTTAGTTTTGTAATTTTTTTTTATTTTATTTTCCAGCCTTTATTATTTCACTAAATCAAGATGAGAGAAAGTGGAAAATGCACAATGTATTTTCTTAAGATAATGAATTTATGAATACGGACATAACTAATTATTTCTGTCGCTTTGTTATATTATTTTTTACTATCATAAATCAGTTTGAAACAAATCTGTTTCACTTGATTTTTATTTTCATCACTGTAAACTAGTCTTTCAGGATATTTATTGCAGAATATATTCCCTAGATATTATAAGTTCAACAGAATTGTAAGTCCTAATTTAAAAAAAAAAATTAATTTCAGTGACTAAATGAAATGCAATTTAAGGTGAGGTAATGATCCTACTTGTGACTAGATTAGTCATAAAAATTTTCCTTGAATTTAGATAATTTCTGAATGAAATAATCACTTTTTATTGATTCCTGAAAAGTTGCTTTAGTTGGAATTATGCCCTTTCTGAAATAATCGATTAATTTATCATCATACTATCTATCTATAATAGAAATTTGATAGAGTTCTATTGACTAATTTTCTTTCTATAAAAATACTTGCATTGGGCTTAAACTTTTGCACCACATTATTTTTATTTTCCGCTGTTCAGGCATGAAAGTAGACCAAAATTGTTTTTTTTAATTTCGCACCAAAATTTTGGTATTAGTTACATGTGGATTTATGTGTTTTATTTTATGTTTACAATTAATTTCATAATCCCACAGTTATTTAAATAGGTGCTTTAAAATTCTAGGTGCTGGGACATTTGTTGCTGCAGTAGAAACTGTTAGTGGAAGAACTGCAGTTTCATTGGGAAAACCTCACAAATATATGTTTGATTGCATCAAAGAAATGCATCCTGACATTGATGTCAATAAATGTGTAATGATTGGTGACAGGTAATATTTGTTTGGCTTTCTGTTATTAATTTATTATAACTTTTATGTTGACTTGTGTTTCTCTCAAAATTATTCTGCACTCAATGACTCAATTCAAACCTTAATCTACTTTACACCTAATACAACACGGCCACAAGTCAAAAATTGTCGCTTTTGAGTTGTATACACGTCTTGGTGCATTTTTATTAGTTCTATTAAAATAAGGCAGCCTCAAATGAAAAAAAAAATTTTTAACCTTATTTTTGAGATGTCAGTGTGTTAAAAAAAATGTAAGCTAAGGTGCATTACATTTAAATTGATTTTTCTTGAAAAGTAGTTTTTTCAGATGTGGCAGTGGAGTACTGGGTGTGCGATATATGTTTACTTCAGAAGGTTAGGTTCAAAACTCAAAAAGTTATGTGTAATGTTCTCAGCCTTTTCCAGAGGTTTTTTTTTGCTAATTTTCATTTTCTTTAGGCTTTCAATTATAGTTTGATACTATATTGCCTATTAGGACTCTTAAATACATGACCAATAAACTGACAAATCCTGTTAATGCACTTACGGGCATCGTTGGTTCTTCTTATTCTTTTCTTGTTTGTATTTAAAAATTACTTTACAATTCATTCTTTTTTCAATAGTTCACTCTTGTTTAGAATTCTAATCTTCATATTTATTTATAATTCTGGAGTTTTATTCAAAGTTTTAGGTATGCTTTGGATAGTCTCTGTACTTAATTTATGGTTTTTAGGTCTCATAAGGCCTGAAATAATGGTTTGTCACAGGATATTCTATTGGGGCTTCTGCCTTTAAGCCTATTGTACTCAACCAAATGATCATTGTTTTGCTTTTGAAATCTTATAAACAAAATCAAGTTGTGTGTTACGCTCCAGCATTTGTGCAACCAACATTTGTTGGATTTCATAGCTAGCTTAGATAGACAAGAATATGTGTCCCAATGTTGTTGTTTTTTTTTGCACAATAATTCATACTGTAATGCTGGGTTCCCCAACCTTTTTGTACCCAAGAAAACATTTGAGAATACTGGTCGGAAGGTGAGCACCATTTATTTTCTCAAGGTGAATTAAGAGTTGAACAATGTAATTCAACATATAAAACTTTTTGCTAATACTCATGTGGGAAATAAATAATTATTAAACAATGCCTAGAAAATCTATAAATTAAAAATTCTTTATAAAAATAGAAATCTCAAAATCAGTAAAAAAAATTTTCATTTAATTTCATTTGACATTGCTACGTGATTAGAAATTATGATAATATTCTTGTTCATAGGCAATTAACCTTGTGTTCATCTATTTTTTATGTGCTGTACTTTTCGAGAATGGAAGTGTATTTCTGTCAATTGCTTTCCAAAGCTTCTCCCCTGATACAATTAATTGTATTATAATAATATTTTGAAGATCAAAAGTTATTCCCAGTTCTTCTGTCCTCACTTGAACAAGTTCTGAAATGCATGTAGATAGTTCAGATAGTGAGTAAAATAATTGAAAAAGAAAGGATGTCCATACCCTCAATAATATTAAACAGTTGAAAATGTTTTTCATAAGATTTCGCTTTGGGATTTTTTCCAGCGTGGACATTTCTACATTTTATAGCATAACAAAAGAATAAAACTATTTTTATAATAAAAAATAAGCAAGATTTTTACTACCGTCAAAGGCAGCGGTCACACATAAATTGGTGGGCACAAAGGTGCTTAGGGGCATATATAGGATTGGGGATCTGAGACATAATGCATACTATTGATTCAGCTTTAAAAAACAATTTTTTTATGTTAATTATTTTGATATTGTTTATCTCCTCCAGGTTGAATACAGACATAATGTTTGGAACTAAACATGGTATTAAGACTTTGCTGGTCTTGACTGGAATCAACAGTTTAGAAGATGTACATGAATATGAAAAAGGTAGTCAAGAGACAGATCAATTGCTTATTCCAGATTACTACCTAACATGTCTGGGTGATTTGCAGCAGTTTATAAAAGTTTAGTAAAGTTTAATTTTAAAAAAAAGAAAAGGAATTAGATTTGTGATAAAATGTATTTATTTACAGTATTATATAGAATATTTTAAAATTATTTCATTACAGTAACGAATAGTTTAACTGATTGCCTGTAATATGTTTGTTTTTAAATAAATATACAAAAATGTGAGTTAATAAACAATCTTTCTAGGTAGTCATTATTGGAGTTTATTTTAGGATTTCAGGAGTCTCACTCGTGTGCCGAAAAGCACCAAACAGAGAAATCTGCTACAAATTACTAGAAAAGTGTTATTTCGATATTTTCTGAGCAAAAACAAAAATTTTGCTTTTTACATCAGTACTCTCTAGTTTAAAGGTGGCACAACAGCAAACATTTTGGCCGTTATTACACTTTTACACTCCAGGGCATGTTTTTTTTTTCTGTTCAAATATTGGATTGCATCCATTTTTATAATACAGTAAAACTTGTAATGTTGACCAACTTTGTGAGGTTCAGAACTTGTCCCATTTCATGTACATAAGCCCCTATAAGTTGACCAGCTGTCTAAGTTGAGCATTAAAGTACTGCACCATAAGTGGCCAACTTACAGATTTCACTGTACTTGATTTGTCTACTATGCAATTCTATCGCTTAAGCAACTTTGTGTAGATGGTTATTTTCAATCTCATTTTGTATCTTTCATTGAGGACTAGCACACATGTTCTTTTGCCACTCCCATTCTTAACTGCATTCGAGTAAGTTAAAACATGGCCCCACTAGATGCCCCGCTGATGCTTTACAAGCCTTGACAATCTATGACTTTTCTGTCTTAAACCGATGCAACTGTGATCTGCTCTTGAAATTCTTGAAAAATGTCAAACTTTATATGTCGCCCATTTTGACCGCAAGAGGCTCTGGACCCAATCCTGTATAACCACCAATCAATGACAACATTTCCAAATTTTTACTTTTAATTGGACGTCAAACCATTTTGACCGCAAGAGGCGCTGAACCCAATCCTGTGTTTTTGGTTTTACTTGTACCAATTTAATATTAGCCTTCTTATATGTTATAAACAAAGATGTTATTCTTTTGCATCAAATATTTGTAAGTTTTAGGAAGAAGCGCACAAATACTCAACAACACCGAAAATCGCTCAGAATTGCATTTTTGGAGCTCTAATTTCGAAAAATCACTGGCCCTAATATTACAAAATATGGCCTTACAAATTGCTTTTTAAGAATTGAGTTTAAGAAAATATTCGCCCCCATGCCGGCTTTTATTTAATATCACAAGCAATGGGTTTTTCCAGCAACACTTACAAAAAATTTAAGTGGCTCCTGAAAGTTAAGCTTCTGAAAGTAAAACACTGCTTAAGTTTTTTGATCATAATTTTGAACAATTTTCCTGAGAGATGCTCCAGATCCTCCTATCCATCAAATCTTCAAAGTTTGTCTAAAGCTCCGTTTTCGAAACTTCAATTTCGAAAACTTCAGGGGGAGAAGGAATCGACTTTTATCTATTTAAAAGAATAATCGATCAGAAAGTCTCTGAACTCCCTCCCTTACCCTAACGTCAATAAACATGGCCTATAATCACGTTTTAAGGCTAAAGTTGCGTTTTTAAAACTAAAAGTTTCAAAATTTTGACCGGACACCTTTTGACTTTTTTTCCTATCCGATCAATAAAAAAAAAAAAAAAAATTTCAAAGTGACCCCTTAAAAAAATTTTCTCGTTACATCACTGCATGCAGGGGCAGAACTCAAGCAAATTTGGTGAGAACCAGACAAAAGAGAAGTGCCTTTTGTATTATTCTTAACAGTTATATTCTCAGAAATTGTATCTGTTTCAATGATACAAAGGAAACAAATGCTTTGGAGACTGAGAGACAGGAATATTTTAGTGCCATAGAACAAAATAGAGAACCATTGCAATGATTCTCTATTTTGTGTGTCTATCGCTGCGTATCTATGATACCTGAAATGAGGGGGCGCCGCAAGGCGCCCCTAATTTTATACAATCGGGGCCTTTTATACGAAGAGAGGCACCGCAAGGCGCCCCTCATTTCATGTGAATGTCGTCGTGTTCCGTCGAAACGAGGGGTGCCTTGCAACGCCCACTCATTTTGTGGCGCCCGGGTTCGATTGTCCCGCCCCCCCCCCCTCGGGACGGCCCTGTCTCTTTGTTGTCATGAGTTTCGGTGATTGTCACAGCCTATAAGAATTAAGTGTGGCCATAGTTCAAGCAAGCATCATTTGTGAAAATTTTCTTAATTTTTACTAGGCTTATCTAAGATATGGTTCATGGAGTTTTTAAGAAAATGCTTAGATTGGTGCTACATTTCAAAAATCAAGGAATTTTATTGTTCTAATTTTTACAACTATTTGAGCAATAGTTGCAATCTGCATTTCATTTATCTAACGTTTGCATTTTGCCTGTATGTTGCAAAACGTATATTTTCCTTAGAAATCATGTGCTATGTTTTCTTTTACTACAATAAATACCATTATATTATCAAAAACCTTTTTTATTGCAACCAGTGCAAATATACATTTTAATTGAGAATTTAATGCATTGTTAATGTAGCTGCCACCTATTCTTATCTTGTACATGTTTTTACTATAAAAAATAGATACACAATATAATGTAAAAACTTATCATCAAAATACTCTTTTTAAAAAGTTGTTTATATAAAATATTTTTAAAAAAAATAAAGGTATGCACAATAAAGTTTTCTCTAATAACTCATTGAGCAGAAGCCATATTTGAATTAGACTGAACTAGAGTAAGGAGATACCTTTACACTGATATATTTTGCAACCAGCTTGAAACAGCAAGTTGCAAAGAAAACAAATACAAAATATTGCTAAGACTTTTATAAAGGAAGTTTTGCCAATGCACAGAAGTTTGGCAATATTTCATATAGAGTAAGCTAACGAGTTTTCGTCTCCTTATCTTGAGAAACAAAAATTGCTGGAGAGGGTTCATGTTAGTAAATGGATTTTCTACTTTAAATTATGATTCTAACTTAATGCGCTTTATGCCTATTATTGTTTTAAGCAGACAGGATTAGACTTGGCTGTTAAATTTTATTAGAATGGAAGCTGTTGATTAACTTGAAATTTTGCACAGGAGATGAAACCAAGGTAATTGATTTAAGTCTAAGCTCTTTAAATCACAGGCTAATCTTAAAAAGGAACTCAACAGGGCTGTAAAAATTTGAAATAGTTTGCCTGAATTAGGTGTCGTCAGGATTGGAAAATAGAGACATAGATCAGCGCTGGGCGGAATTTAAGGAAAAACTGGCAAAACCGATTAGAGATTATGTTCCTTTTAAAAGAAAAGGTGTTAGTACTAAAATTTTGCCCATGTGGTTCTCGAGGGAGATTAAAGAAGCTCTAAATTATAAGAGATCGGCTTTTCGTCAGTTTAAGGAAACTGATCAGAGTGCAGATAGGCTCCAGTGCTTTAAGGCAAGACGAAATTTTAAGTATTTGGTCCGGATTCAGAAAAGGGAATTGGAGCAAAGGCTAGCAGATAACATTGATGGGAATCCTAAAAGATTTTTTGCTTACGCTAATTCAGGAAAAGCTCAAAATAGTCAAATTGGGCCATTGGTTGATGAGCATGGAAATTTAATCCAAAACGATAGGGATATATCAAATGTTCTTAATAACTTTTTTTCCAGTGTGTTTAACGATAACTGTATCTCAACAGTTGACACTAGCAAGACACAAGCTATTATGCAGCTTGAGGATTTTGTGTTTTCCAGAGAGGAGGTTCTATTTCATTTGAAAAAAATTAAAGCAACTAAAGCTCCAGGACCAGATAATATTTATCCAAAAATTTTAGTGGAATGTGCAGAGGAATTAGTGGATGTTATTTTTAATGTTTTTTGTAACTCAGGGACAGTGCCAGAGGACTGGAAACTGGCTAACATAACGCCGCTGTTCAAGAAAGGGTCTAAAGGTAATGCTGGGAATTATAGACATGTAAGTCTGACTTTAATGGTTTGTAAGATTTTCGAAACTTTGATCAAAATTAATATTATGAATTTCTTAGAGACTAATAGTCTGTTGACTAGTGTGCAGTGTGGGTTCAGGAAAGGTAAAAATCGTGTGCTACTAATTCATTTCATTTCTACGACAAGGTTACCTCAGCTTTAGATAACAAAAAATGTGTGGATGTTGTTTATATTGATTTTCAAAAAGCTTTTGACAAGGTACCGCATGTTGCTCTTCTCAGCAAGTTAGCTGACATAGGAATAGGAGGAAAAACTTTACTTTGGGTTAGAAATTGGCTGACTGGAAGGAAACAGAGCAGTTGTGAGGGGAAATCATTCTAAACGGAGTGATGTTTTAAGAGGGGTTCCTCAGAGTTCAGTTTTAGGGCCTCTCTTGTTTATTATTTTTATGAATGACATGAATAAGAATATTTCTGGAAGCATGAACTGTTTTGCTGATGTAAAAGTTATGGGGATTGTACAAAATGAACATGTAAAACAGCTTCAAGAGGATTTAGATTATATTACTAAGTGGGCGGATAGGTGGGGTATGGCAGTTAATGTAGGGAAATGTCAAGTGCTACACTTAGGTCATGGAAATAAGTGTAGGAGTTATCATTTTTAGGGTTTAATCATTAGTCAGGCAGAAAATGTTATTGATCTGGGTATCTTAATAGATCAGGACTTCAAGTTTAGTCAACAGTGCAGCATTGCAAGTAACAAAGCCAACAGAATGCTTGGGTTTATCAATAGATCTATTTCAAACAAATCTAAGAAGGTTCTGCCTTTATATAGGAGTTTAGTAAGACCCCATTTGGAGTATGCTGTGCAGTTTTGGTCGCCTTATCTGAGGAAAGATATTTGTGTATTGGAAAGGGTTCAAAGAAGGGTAACTAGACTAGCAAGGGGACTTTCAAATTTAGATTATGATACCAGACTTAATAGGCTTAATATGTATAGCCTTGAACAAAGGAGGATCAGAGGGGACATAATTCAGTTGTTTCAATTTATCAAAATGAATGATGTTAATGGATTAAATTTTTGCACCGAAAACAGGAGGGTTCATTGTTTTAAGCTATTCAAATCTCAGACTAACCTGGAAATAAGAAAAAACTACTACTTTCGTAGGGTTGTGGGCATTTGGAACAGCTTACCGGAAGAGGTGGCAATGAGCAAGGGGGTGGATAGCTTTAAGAGGGCCATTGATGTTCATTGAGGACTAATAAGTTGACCAGCCTAGTTGGGCCAAGAGCCTGTTGCTGGTCATCACATTTGTATTTGTGCTACCTGCAGTGGAGTAAATAGTTTCAAAACAGCACTCGATCTACTAGCCTAGTTGGCAAATAAATGTTTTGTTCACTCGTTTTTGAATTGCATTGTACTCATAAAGCTTCAATATAGAGTTGCTGATCATTAGTGGATAAAGAATGCGAAAACACTTACATTTGTAGTCATTATAAAATAAAAATCAGCTTAAAATTCTATAACATTCATGTTTTGCATACTTTTAAGTTTAAAATGAGAGTTTCAAGCATATTTCATTGTGTAACATTCAAATAGGATTGTGACACGTCAACTTCTAGAGTGGTCTGAAAATGGGCAACTCCTTTATTTTAAGCATTATGTCATTAATGATTGAATGTTTGTCATACACAGTCACCTTGAAGTCTTAATAGTCATAAACATCAGAATAACACCATCCACGACATAACACAGGTGAATCCTGCATCATGTTTTTGCAGAGTTACAGGGATTCAAAGAAGTTTTTCTTTAAGAACATGACGCAGAATTCAGCTGTGATAGGGCATAGATGGTGTTCTTCTGATGTTTATCACTTTCTACACTTCAAGGTAACTGTAAATGACTAACATGTTTAAAATTCAAAAAGGGTGCGCTCCTTTTCGGACCACTTCGTACAATTAAAAACAATTGTTTGCTGCTTTTTTGTGGACCTTTTTGTGGATTGGCTCTATTTGCAACATACTTTCCTTAGTGAAGCATCTTTTATCTTCACTCTAACCCAATTTACAACAGACAGATATGTTTCTCATAAAAATTTTAAACAAAGTTTCTATTATTTGTGGTAAAGTTTAATATAAATACAACCTTAGAATAAGTTTTGAGCAAATATACCAGAAGTTTAAAGAATTTGATGTTACACCCTTTTGCCAATGAATGGAATCAAGCCAATCACCTTGATTTACATCATTTACAGTGATCTCTTGCTTATACGCGATCTCTGTTATACGCGTTTTTCACTTATGCGCATTTTTCTCACGGGCCCGGCCAGCGATATAGGAAAACAATGTTAACTCTTGTTCATTTATACGCGAAACCTAAAGTGCACCTTTCACTTATGCGCGATAAAAAAATTTCAAGTTTTAGTTAAATCGCCTATCCACGCTTTGCTTATCGGAAGATTTGTACCCTTCTTGATGTCTCTTGGAATGTTTTTACACACCTTTATTCCAATGTTCAAAATGTTTCCAAGAACGCATTTTTTTCGCGCAAGTGTGCAATTGTTGGTGCAGTTAGTCTTGTGATTGACATCGAGAGGGGAGAACGGGTTACATGCGAAAAGGTTGACGTTCCTAAAAGTCGTGGTCAAGCGGAAAGCATGCCTATCGAGGACATAGCGTATCGAGGATCTTTTGTATCCTCACAGACTATGACACTGATCACGCCACAGTTAGTTTAGGTTTCGTGGAATCAGGGTTCATACTCTATTTGGATGAAAAAATTCCATGACTTTTCCAAGACTTTTTCATGACTTCAATGAAAATTTTCATGACCTCATTACACGAAAAAAATAGCACTATTTAATCTCAAACTTGCTAATTTTTGGAAATGAGCATTAGCAAAACGTTTACATGGAATGCCACAGTCTCATTGAAGCACTTACTCATAATGGAAAAAATGTAACTGCACACTTAAAAAACTAAACTATTCTTATTATTGGTTCCTGATTGGTTTATAACTTTGTCATTGGTATTTGGCTAATCCGCTGTTTTTATCTTTTAAGCTGCAAGCTTGTCTGCTCTTGGCTTTTGTCGGATGTCTTTTCATCCATAAGATCATTATTTTTTGCATTGAAAAAGGCGTTCCCTGTAACGCCGAAACACGTGTCTGCTGTAATTGGCAAATTTGTACTTTTTCTAACGTTGTTTGTCTTACTTTACTATTCTTATTTGTCTTCATCATAAATTTAAGTAAAGTAAAAATCCAGTGAAACAAATATGATAATGCTTAAATGTCTGATATTTTTTTTTATAAACAGGTAGTTTCCAACAGTGCATTTAATCATCCACATAACTTGACAGTATTTTGGTTCTTTAAAGTAAAGCCACGTAGTTTAGTTTTTTATGTTTCCAAACCAGATCTTTTTTGAAAAAAACCATTCAGCTATGAATCAATATTTTGATTCAAAAGTATACTTGTTTTGTGTACTTATTTGCATATTTTCAAATGCATATAAATTATTAGGTTCAGAAATTCCCGAACATGTTTGATTCCTGACATTGAACATAGCAGTGGGGCGCATGGATTAGTTTTGCTGGCCCTATGTTGGGCACTACTGTTGTAGAGAATTAGAATTTCTCTTTTTCGTGTTCTATCGCCTGACTAAATATCCTTATTTTCTCAAATTTTCAGTAAATTAAGATAAACTCTAATAAATTTAATAATAAAGTTCCTGTGTATGAGTGATGGAATCGAACTCGGATGCAATTGAATTTGCTTTTTTTTTTTTTTTGAGTGGGCGAGGCAAAACTAAGAAAGTAAATTTCGCTACTACAGAATATGAAACATAAGAAGTGTTGAAAATAATAGCAAATTCAAAATAAGTGATGTCCAAGCAGTAAAATCACATTGCAAAAAAAAAAAAACGCACGCAGCTGCTACAGAAGTGGATGCAATGAGATTTCAAAATTCAGATTTGATTTTGGGATCGTTCAATTTTCCACTTTTAATAGCTTTTATGTGTTATACTGTTAAATCACTCAAGATTTCTAATGCTCCCTCAGTTACTGTTACTTTCTCTTTGTTCAGGACATTTTTTTTATGACTTGAAATTAATTTCCATGACTTTCAATGAAAATTTCAATTTTCCATGACTTTTCCAGGTCTGAAATTGGCTAATTTTTTTTCCATGACTTTCCAGGATTTCCATGACCCGTACGAACCCTGTGGAATACGCTTACATGCTGTACAGTGTATAAAAAATGACAAAACGTACAACTTCAAATTTTACATTTTTATTAAATTACAATGCATAAATAGAAATTATGTGCATATTTATTCATTAGTATCAGTAGTGTACTATTAGTATTACTATAACTGTTGATAACTTACTGCATTTAAGCTTATTTTTGGGGTGTTTCATTTATGCGCGAATCTCACTTGTGCAAGAAAATTTCGCTGTCCCCTTTGGTCGCGTATAAGCGAGAGATCACTGTAATTATAAAACCAAAATCATCACTTAGTATGCCCCCCCCCCTTTTTTTTGCCTAGCACCATTTTCACTCTACTGGGCATAGAGTCAACCAGAGTTTTGCACTTTTCTTTGAGTTCTTGATCTCTAAACCATGTTTTTAGAAAAGCACAATTCATTTTTTCTTTTGTTGTGCAATCAGATTTTCACTCAGTGTCACAATGGCCTGCCTCTTCTGTGGAGAAATATTCATGGCTAACAAAAAGATAAAAAGTGACCGGATTGGGAAAAAACAGAAAAAATGTGTAGAAATTTGTAACACTTAAACAAAACACAATATTTATGACAAAGAAATATGAGGTTATGGTGCCTAATCAACTGGTATGCTAAACAGCTGTTATAAACAAAGATTGAACAACCTAAAAAATTCGAATATTAAAAATTCCCAACTTGATTCCATTAATTTGCACAAGGGTGGAGATGTACACAAAATTAAATGCCTGTCATTGTGAAATCTTTGATTCTCTGATTTTGAGGTTGATTTTATGTGTGCCTCAGCATCAAGACTTTATTTTTAAGTTTACTTTTGTCTTTTTTAGATTAGTTTTATCTTTTGAACAGACACTTAAAACATTGAAACTTCAGCCCACCAAGTTTCAATTGAATAGTTTTAAGCAGGGGTTGCAACTTTTTTTTGCAAGAGGATGAGCCACGCAATTTAAAAGAGAAGAAAATCTGCTGGATGAGGTTTAATGAAAGAAAATTATCACTCTCATACAGAAGTAAAAAAAAAAAATCATTATTAAGAGAAGTGTTTCCAGCCTCAAATTCTTAATGCCACAAATTTGAACAAGAAAGGTTAAAAATAGATTTACCCAAAATTCAATTTGCTTGTTATGTTGAATGACTATAAAAAGTTAATGTAAAACCATCAACAATATCACACGATTCACAAATTGTTATAAAAAGTTATTCATGAGCAAAGAAAAAATTGATCATTCATTCAAAATACAATTTAAAGGAAAAAATATGAATTGATAAAATTATAATTTAGGGATTTAATTGAGATGTGATGAACATAATTTTACTACAGTGAAGCACCGTTTATACGTTTTTGAAGGGACCGTATGAAAAAAGCGTATAAATGAAAAAACATATAATAGGTGTACGTTAATGTGTATTAGACTCTGCAGGGATCAATTTAAAAAACGTTTAATTGATAAAAACGTATAAAAGAGAAACATATAAAAGGTGCTTCACTGTAGTTATAAAACGTATGAAAATACATTTTTTTTTTGTTTTTTAAAATATAATTATACCTGTCTGATTTTAAGCAGGGTAATCTCATTGCAACAAACTTTAAGGGACTACAAACTCTGTTTGCTGTAGTAAAATTCAAGCAATGTACTCATGATTAAAACAGGACTGAACATTTATTGCATTGAAATAGATATTTAATTGTAATGGTATTTGCTGTAATGAGATTTTACTGTATTTTCAAATAGTAACCTTTTTCTCCCTGCAGAGAGAGGTTTTCATATGCATTGCCATGAAAAAGAATTTCCTTAAATAGCTGTCATGATAATGGGATGCTCGTATTCGTGTATATTAATTCCAAATAATATAAAATATATATATATGTATTAAACATTTACAAATATCACAGGCTTCACGAAAGTTTTTTCATCTTTCTTATAAAATCTAAAATTGACAAATCAACCTATTGAACAATTTTTTGATTTGACAACAATTAAGTTGCAATCAACTTTTCAAGGAGAAGAAAAAGCATTTTTTTTATATTGCTATTTATTAACAATTTATATCATTTGCAAATGTATCCCTAATTTCTCAAATTTTTTATTTGACTATTAAGTAGCTTAGCTCATATTTTTTTTAAATAAAACGAATTTCTATGTGAAGTAACAATAGTCAACTTATTGAAGAGAAGCATTTGAGAAATCATAGTTTCAGCCAAAGGTATAAAATTACAAGATACATTTTCTGAAAATGTTTTAGCTAGAAAATCAATTTATTCCCCACTTGAAAATTATTGAAAAATATGCAGCAATGACCAAATATTTTCAAGTATATTATTGTTTTCAGAATATCTCAAATTGTTGAAATTAAAATCCAAGAACAAAGTAAAACATGGATGAATTAAATTTAAGAATTGTACATTCACTATGTTGAAAGAAAATACATTGTATATGTATGCAATGCACACATATAAGAATTAAAAAAAAAAAAAAAACATCTTAGCATTAATAGTGAAATAAAAGAAAGCTCAAAGTTTCTTGATTCTTTTTCCATAGACTAGAATATATTTAGGAAAATGATTACAAAATCAGATCAAGGAGGGGGGAAAAAACTAAAAATTTTCTTTCTGATTGCTGTACTGTACATTAATATTTAATACATGATGAAGTTACATTTTTTTAAATATTAAGTTTACAACATAATTAAATTCTTTATGCTAAAGCAGAATTATCTACATATAATTATATAAAAGGGAGAGTTTGTGTGACATGGGCACCAATATATACAATTTTAGAGGGGGCTAAAAAAATTTTTTTGTTTTAAGCCTTTACTAGTTTAAAAGATTTTTTCTTCTTTTTTAAATTTCCATACTTCTTTCTGATGAGAAATTTTCAGATCTGTTATCCTAATTCTAATGGGCATTTTTTGGTAGTGTCTGTATTATGACATGATTTATTGTCCTTATCGTGGATGTGTTTTACAATAATTAGTGAGACTTAGGAACATAATGTTGCCAACCTCACGGAAAAGCAAATTCATATTTTTTTTTCATTAAACAAACCTGTTGTCTAAAATAGGTTGCTACAATCTAAAAGGAAATAAAGTGCAGAATGAAATTATACCAAAATTATTTAAGCAAAGAAATTTTGAACAACAGTCATTCATTAATGGCTTTTGTTGAAATATTTTAATATTTATGCACAAAATTCATCTTTACAATTGGCAGTTCTAATTCTAATGTCTTACTGGGGCTTGGACGCTGATGTTGAGTAATGATTTGACTTGTGATAATGGTCCAAGTTTTGATTTTGAACTGATATTATCAGTGCTTAAATTTTGTACCATTTTTATTTCTTTGAATACAGTCAAGCTGATTTTATCTGTGCCCCCCTCTCCTTTCACTGTGAATCCAATTCCAATTTAATATGACTTGAGAGTTATCTGCAACTAAATTTGATTACCTTCCTAACAATTGAATGAAGAAAAACTATTCTCCCATTTGAATACCAAATCGAATTTATGTCAATATAAATAGTCTTACTGATTTTCAATATGGAATTAGGTATTAAGTGTTTGGCATTTGAAACACTAAATATTAAAGACTTTTATGTGTTGATATCAAATATTTGAGGACTTTTATTCAAAGCTATTGCTTTTTGTTTTAAAATTAGAATTATCTTTAATGCAACTTTTAAAAACCTAATATAAAGTCAGTACTTAGAAATGAAAAAAGGCATTTTGATAATGTTACTTTATAGAAATATATTTAAAAAAAAGTGATGTAACAATATTTAAAATTACTCTTACTTTTCTTTTCTTTAACATTGTTACTAAATAAATTATTTCCTAATGCATTGGAATTAAAACCAAATTCCTTATTTTAAATATAAAAGTCAATTTAAATTGAAATTTTAAAAAATGAACTTGGATTTAAAAAAAAAACAGCTTTTAACTATTCAAGCTATAGAAATTTGCTGTGTAAAGGGGGAGATAAATGATCAGCAAAAATATATTTGATGATTTCTTCAACTATATAACAATACATTGTTATTTAAACTAATTGATTGAATTCAATAGGCTTCCTGATCAAAATTAATGGAACTGATTGATTGAACTATTGATTTTGGACAATTTTTTTCCTAACATGAAATTAGCAATTAATACATCAGCTTTTCCTATGTAAAGAGAAGAGTAGACTTCCTCTCCGAATCTATGTAACATGGCACTAGTTTCCGATCATTAAATACTCCTCAGAATAAAAAGTTTTGCATATTATTGTACAGTTGTTTGCAAAGAGAAATGACCTACGATTTATCACAATGAAATAGATTCATCTGATCTATTCTCAGAAACTGGTGACAAAGTCCAGCCTCCTTCTCCGTCAAGATGCAGAACATTGTCATGGTATTTCAACAAACTTGTGTGATGGCCAATGCTTATCACAGTTATGCCTAAATCCTTACACCTCTTATAAAGTTTAGCTTCTACTTGGGATCCTAAAGCACTAGTAGCTTCATCCAAGAATGCAAGTTTTGGTTTATGGTAAAACAGACGGACAAAACTGAGGCGTTGAGCTTCTCCTGGAGAAAGTACATCATTCCAATCCCAATCCACTTTAGCATTTAATCCGCCAGTCTTCTTCAACAAGTGTTCTAAGTCGGCAAACTCTAATTCACTAGAAAGATAATTACAAATTCAAAACTATTTTCATATTTATTTCAATTAAATAAAAAGAGGTGCTTTGTACATTTTTTTTAAGCATTAAACTTTCATGTTAAAAAAAATAATTGAGCTAAAACATTATTAGTAGTCATGGGTTAAATTTTGCAAGGACAGCAGGAAAAGAGGTCATTGTTTTAAGCTTTTTAAATCTCAAGCTAGGTAATCTGGAAATTAGAAAAAATTTCAACTGCAATAGTGTGTCATAGGCACTTTGAATATTTTAAGGGAAGAGACTAATGAGCAAGGGATCTTCACTGAGGACTAGTAAATTGACTAGGACCTGCCTAGCTAGACCTAGAGCCTTAGGTTGGTTCTCACACTTGTATTTGTTTATTAAAATATAAAAAACTTAACTAAAAATAGCTAACACAAATGAGGGTTAGTTGCAGAAATAGAAAACTTAAAGGCATAAAATGATATTATAATTTAAATCACCTTACACTGAGTGTATATGATACTATACAAAGTATAAGTCATCAAATTTAAACATTCAATTTCCAAAAGTAATTTTCAGTATCTCAAAATCATAAAAATGGGGTTGACTCTTTATTGCTGCTAATAGCGGCGCTAGGCGTCGGGCCTCGCGTAGATAGGGCCTCGCAAAATTCTCAAAAGTTTTAAGAAATGTCCATGTTTTCAATTGAAACTGTAATTAAATATAACAGAAACAAAAGTAATCAAAACAGTGCATGAAAGGGAGGCAGTACAGAGCCAGTCTTAGTAAATGCGAGACCCAATTGGAGAATTCTGTAGGGTCCTTTTACAAATTCAAGCAACATCGGGCGTGGTCAGTACTTGGGATCAGGGACGGTGCCAGAGGACTGGAAGCTGGCTAACATAACACCACTCTTCAAGAAGGGGTCTAACGGTATTGCTGGGAAAAATAGACCTGTAAGTTTGACTTCGGTGATTTGTAAGATTTTCGAGACTTTGATCAAAATTAAGATCATGAAGTTCTTAGAGACTAATAGTCTGTTAACTAGTTTGCAGCAGGGGCGTAGCTAAGGGGGGGAGTTTTGGAGACAAACCCCCCCCCCCTGAAACGTTAGTCACAAAAAAAAAAGGGAAGAGAAAGGAAAAAAAAAGAAGAAAAAGAAAAACCATCAAAACGACTTTTTTCTGAGTAACAAAGGTCAAAAATTCACTTCGCTACCCCCCCCCCCCCCCAATGCCATTGAAAATATGCTTCCTCAAGGATAAAGAGGCCTCCCTATGCTGAGACATTTTTTTGATAATTGAGTGAAATTTGACACTTTGCTTTAGAAATGGGATTGATTTGTTAAATCCACGTATAAGCAGCCTTTCTTTGTCATAGATTCTGCAAATTGTTAAATATGTTTAATTTTATGAGCCGCGCAGTGGGAATATTGCATACAGTCGAATCTGTATATTTCGAATTTCACATTAAAGAAAAAAAATCGAGAGATAGATCTAGATTATTTCTATTAGCTTGGTTCGAATTAAAAAGTAGAAAATAAAAAAGACTTCTGTTTATAATACCCGAAAATTGCTGTTGCTCTCTCAAATAGATATTTATGTAAATTCTAAAGCAGCTAATAAAATTAAAAATAAAGACTTGAGAGGAGAACAGGTGGTATGCATTTGAGCGAATAACTTTCTACCGCCTGTATTTCTTCCCTAACTTTTTTAATTCAAATTTTATTAACTGCTTTAGAATTAGCATAAATGTAAATACATAAAAAGCAACATATAAATATAACGATATGAAAAGCAATTTCATGAACGGAACACGCTCATCAGATGTTTGATTTCCCCCTGATTTGGATAGACTGGTTTTGACAAGATGTTGCTAGAAAATTTCACTTTAAATTAAATGGAGGGAAAAGAAAAAAAGTTGAATTTTCCTTAACATTAAAAAAATAAAAAATACTTTGCTTTTGTTTTGTTTGACACAAGTATCGGAATTGGGGCACCCCATTCCAAAGTATATAAGATTCACCTCCCTCTTATTTTTTAATACAAAAATTTTTTATATATATATATATATATATATATATATATATATATATATATATATATATATATATAAAAGAAGAACCCCCCCCCCCCGAAAGTCGGGTCTAGCTACGCCTCTGGTTTGCAGTATGGTTTCAGGAAAGGTAAATCCTGTACTACTAATTTATTGCATTTCTACGACAAGGTTACCTCAACTTTAGATAACAAAAAATGTGTGGATGTTGTTTATATTGATTTTCAAAAAGCTTTTGACAAGGTACCGCATGTTGCTCTTCTCAGCAAGTTAGCTGACATAGGAATAGGAGGAAAAAACTTTACTTTGGGTTAGAAATTGGCTGACTGGAAGGAAACAGAGCAGTTGTGAGAGAAAATCATTCTAATTGGAGTGATGTTTTAAGTGGGGTTCCTCAGGGATCAGTTTTAGGGCCTCTTTTGTTTATTATATTTATGAATGACATCAATGAAAATATTTCTGGAAGCATGAATTATTTTGCTGATGATGTAAAAGTTATGGGGATTGTCGAAAATGAAGAACAAGTAAAACAGCTGCAAGAGGATTTAGATCATATTACTAAGTGAGCAGATAAATGGGGTATGGCAGTTAATGTAGGGAAATGTCAAGTGCTACACTTAGGTCATGGAAATAAGCGTATGAGATATCGTTTACAGGGTTCAGTCATAAATCAGGCAGAAAATGTTATGGATCTGGGTATCTTTATAAATCAGGACTTCAAGTTTAGTCAACATTGCAGTATTGCTAGTAACAAAGCCAACAAAATGCTTGGGTTTATCAATAGATCTATTTCAAACAAATCTAAGAAAGTTCTTCTGCCTTTATATAGGAGTTTAGTAAAACCTCATTTGGAGTATGCTGTTCAGTTATGGTCGCCTTATCTGAAGAAAGATATTTTTGTATTGGAAAGGGTTCAGAGAAGGGTAACTAAATTAGTAAGGGGACTCTCAGATTTAGAATATGATACCAGACTTAATAGGCTTAACATGTATAGCCTGGAGCAAAGGAGAGTCAGAGGGGACATGATTCAGTTATTTAAATTTATCAAAATGAAAGATGTAAATGGATTAAATTTTTGCGGGGAAAGCAGGACAAGGGGTCATTGTTTTAAGCTATTTAAATCTCAGGCTAACTTGGAAATCAGGAAAAACTACTACTTTAGCAGGGTCGTGGGCACTTGGAATAGCTTACCGGAAGAGGCGGTAATGAGCAAGGGAGTGGATAGCTTTAAGAGGGTCATTGATCTTCATTGGGGACTAATTAATTGACTAGGACCAGCCTAGCTGGGCCCAGAGCCTGTTGCTGGTCGTCACATTTGTATTTGTATTTGTAAAATAATTGTACAAATTTGAGCAGTGCCTGATCATTGATTTTTCCAATGCGTGCAAACTTTTGAAACTGTTTAAATTATCCGTCTTCCTTCAAGTTTCTACATCACCTTTTATTTCTTTTATTTTTCTGAAAGAAATTACTGAGTGAAATTTCTTATATATATATATAAAGAAATGTTTGATTTAAAAATTTTCAATAAATTTGAATTCTACTCCCCCCCATCCCCATTATATTTCTTTTCTTTTTTAGCTTTTTTCCTAGTTCGTCTAAAAATAAGAAAATATTCAAAATGCTGATCCTCCGAACTCCCCCCTCCTCCACACACATAGATACAAAAAGCATTATGGAGCATCTGAAATTTTGTTTCCAGATCTTCAATTTTGCGATATTTCCAGTTGAAAACCCCAAATACTCAACAAGGTCGAAAATCGCTTAAAATTGCGTCTTTGGAGCTTTAATTTCAAAAATAACTGAGCCGAATATTACAAAATATGGCCTTACAATCACGTTTTTAATGATTGAATTTCAGAAAATGTTTGGCCAACTGTCCCCATACCACCTTTCTTGTATATTATAAGCAATTAGGTCTTTTAAACTACACTAACAAAAAGTTTGTGGAATTGGTCCTGAATATAAAATATTGCTTAAGTTTGTAGGACAATAATTTTCCAGGGAAAAGCTCCAGAACCTCCTTTCTGTAAAATCTTCTAAGTTTGTCTCTAAAATTCTGTTTTTGAATCTTCAATTTCAAGAAATTGCAAGGGTGAGGAGGAATTGATTTCAACCTATTTTTTTAAAAAAAGAATCGATTGGGGACAGTCTCCAACATGCAAGTCAATAAATATGGCCTATAATTGCGTTTTTAAGGCTTCAATTTCTAGAAATTTCCGAAACTTGTGCTTGCTGTTTCCTGAAAATTTGTACCTATGAACTATTTATCTTCTAATTCTTATTAAGTTTATCTTCTTTGCAGCACACGGATATTTATTTAATTCTTACTTATATTCATTTTTTTTTTTTTTTTTTGAGATGGAAGGCTTTTTATTTCTTTTTACATCACTAAACTAAAGCTAACATTTAAAAAAAAAGGGGGGGGGGGGTTATAACCCTTTGGTGATTGTTCTACATTGCATCAATCATCCTCACTAATAACGAAGAGCCAGCGATGCCCTTGTTTTAATTATGTAGTGCCCGCTCAAAACTTTTAGTCATTGAATTAATAAAAATAATAAAGAAAAAAAGAAAAAGAAATAAAAGAAGAAAGGAGATTACGTCATACCTTCGAATAAAAATCAGATCTTCTTCACTGAGCTTCAGATGCTTTGGTAAAATTAATGGATACACAATTTGTTCCATTAGTGTCCCATCTGAAAGTAATGACCTTTGAGGTAGGAAAAATATTGTTGATGGTTGAAAAGGCAATTTCTTGATAACTGACCCAGATCGAACTGGCCACAACCCTTTTACTATCCGAAACAATGATGTTTTACCACTTCCACTCTTGCCTGTGATTAGAAGATTTGAGTTGAGTTTTATTTGCAATGAAATGTTGGCTATCAATGGTTTAGATTCTTTTGGCGCACAGAAGGTCACATCTTTGAGTTCAATGACAGAATCATTACAATCACCTAAAAAAATTAAAAAAAAGAGTTTAAAACATAGAAATAATATTTAGATAATTTTGCTAAAATATCTATTTATTTTTCATGTTATCTGTTATAAAAGTTGTTAGATAGTATTCTGGTTCATTTAGTATACATAAAAATATGTTACTTGCTGTAGCTCATAGAAAACAAGCTAATGTTTTGACTAGGAAATTTATTTCTTTATTTTTGTAAATCAGTAAGAGAAAAAAAAGAAGAGGGGGGGGGGAAGGACAGCACTCAGGTGTCCGGTTGAACATTTCAGAAATCCAGCACACCTAAATGGCAGTCCATTCTAATTTCATAGCAACGGTTGCAATGGAATGAAGAAAAATAAATCCAAATCTTATCCAATGTAATAACAATGGTTGTAATGGAATAAAGAAAAATATGCAAAATTTTCTGGTTGTTAGAATCTAATATTTTTTTACCTTAAAAAAATGGTTCTTAGTATCCCCAAAACATGTTCATTACATAACTTTATACTATAACAACATTAATTTTGTCATTTATATTTTCTGTATAAAGGCAACGGTTTTTATGGCCGCCATGTATATGAATCACAATTGTTCTAAACAGTTTTGATTGCATAAAATGGCTGATTCAATAAAGCTGGATTTTATTCTGATTTTGGTAATTGATTCATTAAAGTGGTTGATTCAATTAACCATTGATTCAATTAACCAACGTCCACTGTACAAACAATTTCAACTTTTGCATGAATTTTAGCTCTGATGGGATCAAATTCCAAAAATAAGAAAATATATCACATACCTCAAAATAAGGTTGTTACTGAGTAAATTAATTCATAATTAATTAAGAAAATAGTCAGATCTATCAATTGTATAGTCTTGATTTTGAATAAAATGTTTTATTTGTTTGAAAATCTTAATATAATATTTAGGGAAATTTTAGTAACAAATGTCATTTTTTAAACGAAAATCTTACCTTCATTCCTTAGAATTAAATTGCTGTCATAATATCTCCAAGTGTCTTTGTTAATTGGTTCATTATTAATGAGTAGAACATCTAATATTTCACAGACACGGTGTGTAAGGCCCCCAATTTCACTAAATGCTGCAGATGTATTTATCAGGCTTGAAAAACAGGAGATCAAATAGATTGAAACAAAAGCATTCTGGCTAATAAGAGCACTTAATTCAGCGGGTGTGAGACCAGAATACAACCCAGAAAAAATAGGATATGCTAAAATTAAATAACTCACAATGCTCCCTATGTAACTGAAAAAATTTGTGAAGAAGTCAAGAGGGAAGTTTCTCAAATAACGAGATTGCTGGGTTATTATTAAATCAATGAGTTTTGAATCAGTTCGATATAACTCAGCTTTATCAGCTTCTTGAAAGGCAATCAATTCTGCATTCGATCTTATATGCATGTGTTTAAATCGAAAATATCCTTCACATTTTTCTTGCTGGATAACTTTCAACATGACTGGCTTCATCAATAATTTACTGAAAGCTGCTGATACAATAAAGATAAGAAATATAGATGTAGGACCAACCCAACCAGTGGTGTGAAAGCAATTATATGAATAATAAGAAATAGTAAATGGAGCTATGACGATTGGCTTGATAACTGAACTAAACTTTTGACAAAATTTATCGATATCTTGAGTGATTCTTTGATCAGGGTTATCCGTCAAAATTCGTTTAAATGTATTTAAATAATAAAACCTATTTTTACTGAAATATAACGAATGCAAACGATTTGTCAAAATTTCCCTAGATGATACGTAAAACACATTAGTAATATAATTACTACAGCTCAATACGGAACATATAGCACATATGAGAAGTGTTGCTTTTAAAACTTGTAACCAAAATGCGTTCCAATTTTTATCCCCCAGCACTTTGTAAAACCCGCTAGGTATTATACCTACGTTATAAACTAAGTACTCTTGAATCAATGCCAAAGCACAGATTAAAAGTACAAATATTACACTTATTCGCTTTGAGAGGATAATACTAAAAAGTTGTTTTAAACGTCGTAAAGTAAAAATTCCAAAGCTGTAAGATTTCGCTTCGGGGGTTACATGGATTTCAAATAAGCTCATCCTTTCAGACTGTTCATCCATTTTAGAAAGAAAGAGAGATGCTTATTGATAAATAATCATATTATATTACAGGAAAAGTTATGCCCACAAGTTTCACATCACACCCATTGGTAAACAATTTAAATAGACACAAATTTGTTTTGATGCCAACTCATAAGCAATGTTTCATGAATTTGTGTCACGTGGTAAATAAAATTTACTTGACGTAGATGGTTGCGCTTTAAGGATGTATCAAAAAATCCTTTTAGTGCAATAAGAGCAGGTAAACTGAAATATATGATCTCTTATCATCTCAGAAACTCATTTTGCTGTTCGGCGACATTTTGTAAGTGAAGAAGATACATTGTAAAATCGATTTAATATCGTTTTAAGTGGCAATACGCGGGCTCCCTCCGTTTTACCGCCATTATTTTATTCAGTGTCTGGTTAATGCCCGGTTCCTCGAGGTATGAATTGTTTCTGTCATTTTAAGTAATATATTTTAATGAATTGAAAACATTCAGTTTTCTTGTAGCTTTTTAAAAATCTTTCTGTTATCTACTTATTTTTAAGTGTTGTATTAAAAATAACATAGCACAAATTTAACTCTACTGCGGAGAATGAATCGCGCAGTTGAAAGAAAAAAAATGCTCTATATAATGTTAAATTCATTTGAACATAAATTTTCGAAAAAATTGTAAAAAAAATGTTTAAAACTTGCCTCGAAGTGCCTTTTTATCCTACATTCATTTATTTAAATTACGTGTCCTTTGTTCGGCGCGTGGTGCATGTGCCGCTTAATAATTTCATTTTATGAAATTCTTTGTTAAGTTCTCTGCAAAACAAATATTTCTAATTTATTATGGATTTTAACTTCTAATTTCAGGATTGGTAACGGCAAAAACAATGGGAGACCCTAAAGAGTAAGTATATCTATAAATAAGTATTTTTAAACTTGAAAAGTTTTGTCAGCATATTTAACGAAAGCCTTTACTTTTCTGAAAATTTAATAGTCTGACATGAAAAATTTCAAAAGATTTGTCAAGCTATTTCTTCGCACTCGGAAAATAAGCTTGTGTTTGACTCATTAATTTGACAAATTACCGTAGTTAAAAAAAAAAAAAATCATTAGTCACCTAATATCTGCTAGTTTGCTTTTTGTGCTTTTTAAATACCGTGCTATTTAAACATAGACCGATTTAATAATTTGACTCGAATGTCACAACTAGACTGCCTCTACATATTAAGATATGTAAGAAATTATAAGTTTTGTAATCAATGTAATTACTGATAACTTTTACTTAACAGTTCAAAAGGAATCCAGAAATGTTTGAACATTTTAGTTTGTTATGAATTTTTATGTTTTCCACTAAATTTAATTGCTTTAAAGTACTTTCAGCTCATAGGATGACCTAATGTCAGCTTTGAGTATTTAGACAAAATTTAGACTTGGGGGCAAAATAGCTAAACCGCTTTCTGCCATTAGCAAAAAAAAAGCAAGCCTGTAGGGAAACATTCTGCCTTAGAAATCTTAATTGCAACCTAACCGGACTTATTATTTTTGATATTAATATTTCAGGACCAATAACATTTTAATCTATATTAATCAGGCTTCGAGTAATCGCCAATTACGTAATTGTAATCTGAGTAATTGGTTAAGTTTTCTGTAACCATAATTTGTTGATGGGATATTCTCGTAATTGAAATCTTAATCAGGATTTTCATGCGTAATTGCAACTGTAATCTAAGTAAAAAAAATCCGTAATTACCCCCTTGCAATCGTGTAATCTTGACTTCCTAAAAGTGAAAAAATTTAAGCCACTCTTTTACTAAAGTATGGAAAGATAACACAATTCAATAGTAACATAGAAAACAACTTCTTTCTTTAAACGACTATTCAGTGCTCATCCACACTCAACCCTGTTTGCAAACGAGTCGAAAATGGAGCCCTATCTTAAGTACAATTGGTACCCTGTGAGCACTTTTGACAGGAACGTATCAGGACTTGGGAACGTCTTCCCAAATCCTAACAATTGGTCATTCATCAGTTTCCCTATCATCTCAATATTAGGCAATCAAGTGAAGCACATTGCGGCCTCAAAATGTATTTTAGCAGAAAAAGTACAATATCAAAAGTACAACTTAGCTTTGTGCAACAAAAAGCTTTTGGGTTTTTTACTTTCATGAGAAATTTGTGAATGACTGAAAAAAGATTTTGTCAAAAGAAAACCGAATTCACATTTGTGTTTCAGTGATTTTTTTTGCTACATGACATCTAATCTAAATCCTGGTGAGTAAGATTTTTTGTATGTTTTCAAAATTTCTCGCATAGTTTCACCTTAAATGTATGTTTATATTTTTACATCTGATATATTACTAATTAATGAGTATGTCTGAAAGTAAAAAGTTTGCATATATACATAAGTGAAATCAATGCATATGCAAATAGCTTATCAAATGATCATAAAATTGGTCCTGTAGAGTTGTTGGGTCTAATACTCTTATATAATCCTTTTCTTTTTAAATTTTCAATTGTTTAGTTCCGTATCTTTTATTTACACTTTCTGCGTATTTTATTACTTTGCTGTTTTTTTGCATAAAGAACCATACGAGGTTCTTTTTTTTTTAATAGCTGCGTATTAAGTATCTAATAATATACTATACTAAATAATTGAGAATACCACACTGAGCAGTTCAGTCTAGAATTGTTTTAAAGCAACTGTAAATAATTCATTGTTTTCGCAATTTGTTTTGAAAGAAGACTTGATTTTTTTTATCTGAGTGAAATGTACAACATTTTGTTTTTTTCTGATGATTTTTGAATGTTCCATTGAATTTTTTTTTTTTGTTGGATGGATTATGATAGCGTAGTTACTGGACGAGTTTGGCGATAAACAATAGTTGTGGAACTAGTTTTACATTTGAAATATATTATTTCAGCTACCTCGTTAAGCATTCGCCTATGCGGTAAAATCGGCGAACAAAATTAGAATTTGGCGAATATATTAGCGAACAGAAAAATCTTTCTAAAATATACACAGAAAAAAAAATCTCCTTTCAGATGTCAATCTAGATAAAAATTAGGTCAATTCACAAAATTTGGGCCCCTAAAAACAGACCCTTCACAAAATTCCGACCCCTAAAAACGAACCTTTCACAAAACTCCCAGACTATCATTCACTGACTGTTGTTTTATCCTCGGACCACTCCGAGCACATTGAGGTGCGCGCACGCGCGTTAGTATCGCATCAAAGCATTACCGTCCATCGAATCTTAGGAAGGATGACGTTTGCCTCTCTCCTCTTTGTGCCACTGTACTTGCGCCTCTCACTGATTGGATATCGAGTGCACAGCGTGGCTACCGAGTAGAAAGTGTTGGCGGATGCCTTGTTGAATGGCGCGTTTGTTTCATTGTGTTCAATGTCTGAAACATCGGAGTAAGATAGGAATGCAGTCTTTACTTCGTTAAAAGCTTTTATTTCTACTCTCAAATTTATTAAAGAGTGATAAATATCACTTAAAGTTTTTAGCCATTTTTTCCTTTGAAAAATTACATATGACTTGTGGAAAAACTACTTAATTTGCATTTTTTTTCTCACCAACTTCCTAAAAAAGGACAAATTCCTTGATATACCCCTGTCCTTATCCTCAAAAAATACATTAAAATGAATAAAAGTTCGTCTCTGACTAAGACTTTTGAAATTTGGCTAACACTTTAAAAATTTGGCTAATTTACTGGCAAACAATTCGAAATCCTTAGCGCGATCCCTGTATTTCATGTCTTTTTTTTTTATTTGGGGAAATATTTCAGATTGCAGTAAAAACCGCTTCACTCGCTAAATAGTTTTAAAGCAATAGTAAATCTAATTTAATGATTTGACAAAAAGTTGTAAATTCCGAAGAAACTTTAATATGTTTGTTCAACAGACTTCCATTACATTTTTAGCACAGGCATCGTTGTGCGGGTACTTCTAGTGTTTTAATATTTTTTCTTGATCCATTGCGAAAAAATTGCTTTAATCTTTTTAAATCTTCTGATCAATGAATTCTAAAATTCTTAGTATTTATTCAGTAAATTGCCGCCCATTAGCTAGGGCTAAAGCAGAAATACGTGAAATACACCGCCAGCTCAGTCATTTCCAGCCGAGGACTGCAGTTTCGTGCTTATTAGCACTCATCAGCCCGGCATAGGAAAGTGACTGAGCCGGAGATGGAAAACCTCTTAAGGAAGCCAAGAGTGCGAAACAAACTGGTAGCTAATATGGAATTAGCAGACCAGACGAGTGACCGAAGCAATGGTTCGGTTCAACTGTTGAACCGAACCATTGCTTCGGTCACTCGTCTGGTCTGCTAATTCCATATTAGCTACCAGTTTGTTTCGCACTCTTGGCTTCCTTAAGAGGTTTTCCATCTCCGGCTCAGTCACTTTCCTATGCCGGGCTGATGAGTGCTAATAAGCACGAAACTGCAGTCCTCGGCTGGAAATGACTGAGCTGGCGGTGTATTTCACGTATTTCTGCTTTAGCCCTAGCTAATGGGTGGCAATTTACTGAATATACCTTGCCTCGCGTTCAATCTTCGAGTTGAACCGAACCATTGCTTCGGTCACTCGTCTGGTCTGCTAATTCCATATTAGCTACCAGTTTGTTTCGCACTCGTGGCTTCCTTAAGAGGTTTTCCATCTCCGGCTCAGTCACTTTCCTATGCCGGGCTGATGAGTGCTAATAAGCACGAAACTGCAGTCCTCGGCTGGAAATGACTGAGCTGGCGGTGTATTTCACATATTTCTGCTTTAGCCCTAGCTAATGGGCGGCAATTTACTGAATATACCTTGCCTCGCGTTCAATCTTCGAGTTGAACCGAACCATTGCTTCGGTCACTCGTCTGGTCTGCTAATTCCATATTAGCTACCAGTTTGTTTCGCACTCCTGGCTTCCTTAAGAGGTTTTCCATCTCCGGCTCAGTCACTTTCCTATGCCGGGCTGATGAGTGCTAATAAGCACGAAACTGCAGTCCTCGGCTGGAAATGACTGAGCTGGCGGTGTATTTCACGTATTTCTGCTTTAGCCCTAGCTAATGGGCGGCAATTTACTGAATATACCTTGCCTCGCGTTCAATCTTCGAGTTGAACCGAACCATTGCTTCGGTCACTCGTCTGGTCTGCTAATTCCATATTAGCTACCAGTTTGTTTCGCACTCGTGGCTTCCTTAAGAGGTTTTCCATCTCCGGCTCAGTCACTTTCCTATGCCGGGCTGATGAGTGCTAATAAGCACGAAACTGCAGTCCTCGGCTGGAAATGACTGAGCTGGCGGTGTATTTCACGTATTTCTGCTTTAGCCCTAGCTAATGGGCGGCAATTTACTGAATATACCTTGCCTCGCGTTCAATCTTCTAGTTGAACCGAACCATTGCTTCAGTCACTCGTCTGGTCTGCTAATTCCATATTAGCTACCAGTTTGTTTCGCACTCCTGGCTTCCTTAAGAGGTTTTCCATCTCCGGCTCAGTCACTTTCCTATGCCGGGCTGATGAGTGCTAATAAGCACGAAACTGCAGTCCTCGGCTGGAAATGACTGAGCTGGCGGTGTATTTCACGTATTTCTGCTTTAGCCCTAGCTAATGGGCGGCAATTTACTGAATATACCTTGCCTCGCGTTCAATCTTCGAGTTGAACCGAACCATTGCTTCGGTCACTCGTCTGGTCTGCTAATTCCATATTAGCTACCAGTTTGTTTCGCACTCTTGGCTTCCTTAAGAGGTTTTCCATCTCCGGCTCAGTCACTTTCCTATGCCAGGCTGATGAGTGCTAATAAGCACGAAACTGCAGTCCTCGGCTGGAAATGACTGAGCTGGCGGTGTATTTCACGTATTCTTAGTATTTAGTTATGAATGATAAATACCTGGGTTGGGTCCCCCTCCCCTTTTTTTAACCAAAAGCTTTTTTTTTTTTTGGGTTAAACTGGATTTATTTGGTTTTTACACTATTTGTAGAAAGATTTATTTTACTTTTGGAAAGTCATGAATATTTAATGAATTAATTTGTTTAACATTCAAATTTGAACCTAATTACTTAACGTTTAATTAAATAAAAGTAAAATCTCATAATTTTATTTCCTTATAAGTAGAGCTTTCCATAGGAGAAATATTGTTTGCAAATCTTTAACTAGGTGATTTTCAAATGCATTTACACATTAGGTTCGACACAATTTGACAATTTTTATTGTTAGAAATATGAAAAATTGAATAGGGATAAATTCTTATGTCTAAATGGTATAAATATTTTTTAAAGTAATTTTAAGTATTTGTATAACTGTTTTCTCATGAATGTTACTTTGTTTTCTAAAGAAAGTAAAGTTTATGATAAACAAGTATTAAATTGAACATTAAATGTTTTCAGTGTAATTATTATGAATAGCTGAAAGATTTCAATATTGAAAGCAATTTTAAGAGTTTTATTCAAATGCTGGATTATAGCGATACTAACACTCATGATTTTTAGTAGGAATGTAGGGTAATTCCTTGAAAAATATTTTTGTCTCTTGAAAAGTGTTTGAATTTTTTCTCCCTGAAGGGTATGAACCCTGCATCCCAGTGGCAGAAACACCACAACAGCGAAAGGACAGTTTTTGATCGTTTTGTTGACGCTAAAAAAAAGTAAAAGTTGTCCACAATAAAGAAAAAACTGTCTGCAACTCTCTGACATTTATTTGTATAAACTGCTGTGCAGATTTAAGTTATGGTACATGTTAGTGTTCCTCATATGATAAATAACTTATAGTTCTAAACATAGTGAACAATTTTGCTTGTTTGTTTTATCATACCTTAGCAGTGGTGGTGTTACAAACTTCTCTGAAAATGTAGTGTCAGGAGTTTCTCAAAAAAAAAAAACTTGAAATGTGATTGCTTTAAACAGGATTACTAGCTGTAAAATTATTGCCATTTAGGGTATGGTATTAATCCTTTACTCATCTCAATTTTTTTTCCCCGACTCTGAATTTTTGGTGAATATGTCGGTGATTATTAATAATATTCATCATGCAGACCTGTTAAATGGTAATTCTAAAATTATTTTACTTTAATAAACTTTTTTATTTACCTCTTTTTTACTTTTAATGCTTTCATTTTGAAAAATGCAATCTGTTTACATCCGATATGAGAATCGTTACTTTTTTTTCCAAGATAACTTCTCGTTATATGGAGGCAAGTAAATGAGAAATCTATTAAAGCCGCCTTTTCAAGATTTTAAAAGGAAATTCCGTTTTTGTTTATGAGTCAAAAATTTAAATGCTGAAAATAGATGGATTAATTTTACTTCGGCTGTGTCGACAGATATCAATGAGAAGTTTATCATAGGCCTCTAAAATGCAATTCTAAACTAATTTAAAAAAAAAATTTTTATGATCCGTTTTTTATACTTTTGGAGCACTTTGAGAATTGCAATTTCTTTGCATCCGTTATGATAATTGGATTTTTCTAATTTTTGATGTTCAGTCTGCTTTGTAAAGAGGTAAATGAATAAAATCTCCTTTTATTTTATTAAAATCATAAAATTTAAACAATTCTGAGACTTAAGAGTTTTATTCAGTTAACATTTATAGCATGCCCACCAAGGACCGGGGAACAGGGGTTATCACATTGAACCATTAAAGCTTTTTTTTGGGGGGGGGGGGTAATTTGAGAAAGACTTTGTTCTCAGTTTGGTGTGCACCATAGCCTTGGGGGGGGGGGGGGGTCACCTCCCGACATGTTTCAAATAAAATTATTCAGACTTACATGAAATACATCGCCAGCTCAGTCATTTCCAGCCGAGGACTGCAGTTTCGTGCTTATTAGCACTCATCAGCCCGGCATAGGAAAGTGATTGAGCTGGAGATGGAAAACCTCTTAGGGAAGCCAAGAGTGCGAAACAAACTGGTAGCTAATATAGAATTAGCCGACCAGACGAGTGACCAAAGCAATGGTTCGGTTCAACTCGAAGATTGAACGCAAGGCAAGGTATATTCAGTAAATTACCGCCCATTAGCCAGGGCTAAAGTAGAAATACGTGAAATACACCGCCAGCTCAGTCATTTCCAGCCGAGGACTGCAGTTTCGTGCTTATTAGCACTCATCAGCCCGGCATAGGAAAGTGACTGAGCTGGAGATGGAAAACCTCTTAAGGAAGCCAAGAGTGCGAAATAAACTGGTAGCTAATATAGAATTAGCAGACCAGACGAGACTATACCTTGCCTTGCGTTCAATCTTCGAGTTGAACCGAACCATTGCTTCGGTCACTCGTCTGGTCTGCTAATTCTATATTAGCTACCAGTTTGTTTCGCACTCTTGGCTTCCTTAAGAGGTTTTCCATCTCAAACTCAGTCACTTTCCTATGCCGGGCTGATGAGTGCTAATAAGCATGAAACTGCAGTCCTCGGCTGGAAATGACTGAGCTGGCGGTGTATTTCACGTATTTCTGCTTTAGTCCCGGCTAATGGGCGGTAATTTACTGTATATTTAGACTTGTTTTATTTTTTATTGAAATTTCACGGAAATTTTGCAGACAGATTAGAAAGTTCTACGAGCTTGTTGCAGACAGCTACAAAACTTTTTGCCACTGGGATTCTCAATTTGTCCATATTTTCTTATTATCTAATAGTTCTTTTCGCAAAAAAAAAATTTAGTTGCATTGGCAAGTCTGAGTGAGTCTTCATTTAAATGGAAAAAAAGTTTCAGTGTCATTATTTTCTAATAGAAATAGGTGATTGTTTTTGTTGAAATGGCAGTATGAAAAGTAAAGACTTTTTTTTTCCAGTATTGAGCTAAGTGGTGATGGTACTGCTGTAAAATCAGAAGCGGAAAACACTGAAGCAGTTGAAGTGGAACCCAACCAACCTGCACGTTAGTAGCAGCAATTTTATTTTGCTTTAACCAATAGTTTGTAATGTTTATTCATATAATTTTTTTAAAAACCCATTTGTTTCTTTAGATGATACTGGTGATGGTGTAATAAAAGAAACAGACATGCTTGCTGCGTTCAAAACTACTTTAGGAAATATGCTGAATGCATCAGCTACTTTTTTGCCAAAACCAGTCCAAAGGAATGTAAAAGCTCTGAAAAAACTTCAGTTAACACACGTAAACTTAGAAGTAGAATTTTTCAAAGAATTGCATGAATTGGAAATGAAATATGAGAAAAAATATTTACCTCTTTATGAAAAGGTATGTTTTTCTTAGTACAGATAATATACTACATATTAAATATACGTGATTATGAATTCTAAGGTACCGTACATGCTCATGTTAGTCAATCTTGTGTGTAAGTTAACCCCCTTACTTTCAGAAAAAATCGGGAACATTTTGTCACAAATTTGGAATATAAACGTTGTAAAAAGAAGGAAAATGAAATGTAATGAACATTTTTTGTTAATTATTCTTTTATCTTTTGCACAAAAAGAGGGGGCAATCACTTTTGTGATTGCGATTTTTTTTAAAGGGTTAGATTTTGCTGTTACGATATTTACTGCTTTTATTTTGAACGAAAAGCAATAAAATTCTGTGCTATAGCCATGTTACACATTTTCTAAAAATGAGCTTTAATTTGTGATTATCGGAAAAATTTTCGAATACCTCAATTCCCACTATTTGCATTGCCGACCGTTGATTGTAATTTTTTAGTCCTTATTTCACAGTCAGACCATGTAAAATTATAGCAGAATTTAAGTATTTACTTCTATAACATCTGCTTAAAAGGGTTGGACTAAAATCATGAAAATGTTCACCTTTTAGTTTTTTTCCAAAAATTGTTTGGGAAAATTTTTTGGAAGTTCTGCCCCGTGTATAAGTAGCCCCCTAACTTTTAACCTCATGGATTTTATTAAATTTCTTGACTTATGCGCTAGTATATACTGCAATCAGAATATGATAGAATCTAAAAACTTAAGCGTAAGAAAAATATTTTAGATACCAGACATGATAAATTGTTTTTCAGATTTTATTCCTTTTCAAGAATTATTCAGTGTAATTTACTGGCCCACTCAATTTTGCTTTAAACAATTTATCTTTCTATTTTTTCAAAGAAAATAGTAATGAAATTGAAAAAGAAAATGTAATGATAAAACTAGATTATAAACATCCTTATCTTGGAAATATATTTCTGTTGAAATCTGAAGCATTCTGGATATTTTATCAAACATTTTAAGGAATCTTTTCTGATTTTATTTAGAATGCTTTGAAAGATATTAACATGTATACAGTTGTATGCAGATAAGATAGGCATCATTCTATTCTCTAGTAAATCTATAATTTTCCGAGTTAAATTGATTAAATTCTTCAATCCAAAATTAGATTTCAAAATCAGGGTTGGGTTTTGGACTATCCAAAACTGGTTTAGGACAGGACAGGTGGTTTTTACCGTCCGAAACTGTCCAAAACTATGCTAAAGCTAAAGGGGTGTAATCTAGTCAATTTGTATTTACTGCAATATTTGTAATTTATTAACATTAATGAGGTTTAATTAATGAGTCTTTGATAATACTTTTCTCAAATGTTCATTTAAAAAAATGTTTTACTTCAAATAAAATGCCAATAACTCTATCACATAAAAACTTCCTTTTGTAACAGTTGGTAGAGTCATGAAAGGAAATTCACATTGCTACTAAGACAACTAATATCAGTAACATTTATAACTCAAAGGAATGTTATTAAATGTACAATATTTTTAAAAAGCTTCATTTTTTAATGGTTTTTGCAAATAAATTTTGCGGGATGTTTTAATGAAAAATATTTTGTAATAAAGAACAAGAAATTAATGATTAAACATAACTTATATTTTAAAACTTGTGCTATTATTTTTTAGTTCATATTTTTAATATAATACATTCTGTATTTACAAAAAATTGTCATTTATTGCATTTAAGTCCATTATTTCACTATATTTTGAACACTTTCTTTCGACACATGCATAAATATCGAGAAATTTGGTTTATGGAAACAAAAGAGAAAAAACTCATGCATACAAATTGAAACATTTAATGAAGACTTTAATTTCTATGTAACTAGATGAAAATCTGCTGTGTATGTAAGCTATATATATATTTATGTTTGAATGTTCACATTAAATAAATATAATAGTAAAAAAAAATACTTTTGACACATATTGTTCTGTTTTTGATATTTTCTCACACAATCTGGTTTTTCAAAAAATAGTTTTGGACACAAGGGTTTTGAACCGGATGGTAAAAACCTTGCCAACCCTGCTTTCATTTGCACACATGCACAAGCATAAGTAAATTTGGTTACCATTATCTAATAAATAAATAAAATAAACTCATGCATACAACTTTAAATTTAAATAAAAAATTCAGCTTCTGTGATTAGATTGAAATCAGCGGCATAAATAAGTTCTATGTTCACATTGAAAAAATGTTCAATATAAAACTTTACTTTGATGCATTTTATTCTGTTTTTGATTTTTTCTCACAAAATGCAATTTCTCTAAAAATATAATTTTGGACAGTTTTGGACATAAGGGTTTTGTACAGGACGGTAAAAACCAGGGTTTTTACCATAGTGTCCAAAACCTTGCCAACCTTGTTCAAAATTCTAACCAGTAGGGGGAGGCACCTTGGGACATCATCATTGATAGCAGGAAAAGGCTGATCTCATTTTCTTTGTTTTGAAAGATTCAGAGTTATATTAATACGAGGTTTCATTATTAAAAATTTCAACAAGGAAATACAGTAGACCCTCGTTTTACGCAGTGGTTACGTTCCACGGAAATGCCATGTAAATTGAGACCTAATACTAGTATTAAAATAGTTGTTTGGTTCCGTAGATAACAAAATACTTCATTCTAGTGATGACTAATTGTATAATAAGTTCAATGTGTACTTATATTGACTTTTATGCACAACATGCATGAAGAAAACATAAGCTAATTTCGTGTCTTTTTTTTTTATAAAGAGGAGCTGGCTATGATAGTCTTTTGGCATTCATTAAGAATTTTTCTCTGTAATTTGCAGAGCATTAACGCATCCATGAGCACTTGCATCATTTCCATGATAGAAACTTCCTTCACTAACAAATCAGAAAGTTCATTTCTATTGTTTAGGAATGGCTCAAAATTTTCAATGTTACGTTTTTGGTTGTGCATCACCAATGTCTGTATCCGCGTTGGTTTTGTCTTCCTTTGTCACTCCTAAAAGCTCTTCTTCCAGTGAGTTCTGAACTGCATGAGTTTAATAACTTTCCTTTTGGAAAAAGCTTTGTAACCAATCATATAAAATGTCTCCAGCGGCCCAAGCTCGATCATTGGCACCCCAAACTGCAGTTTATTACGTGTAATCTGCAATCTCTAGGAGTTAGGATTTTCAAAGAGGGGAAAATTTTATCTGGTTTCCATTGCCGAATCTGCGTAAAACTCTTCTGTTATAGGTGAAAATTAGCGGTCGCCACTCGCCACGTGGCGATTAAAGTTGTAAAAGTGGCGATTAAAAATATTGTTATCGGTCGCCACCCCAATCGCCACCCCTGCCGAGTCAATCTCTACTAGGATTTCCAATGTATAATCACTTTTCCCCCCTGTTCAAAGCTTCCTTGCTTCTCCAAAGAAGCATTTCGTTTCCCCACTTCTTTTCCCCACCGCAACAGGGAGAAATTTAGCTGCAAGTGTGAACCGTCATTACTCATTAGCACTCTGTACTTTGAACTCTGACACGTGCCCCCTGCCTTGCGATGGCTATTTTTATTCTAGCAAATTTTGCATTTCCTCTTTTTAACTTTTTCTTTAAGCACATGCTAATAATTGACGTCGACAATGTTTTAATTTAATTGTTATTTGAAATACACTAAAACTTTGCAAATGGGGGGGGGGGAGAGTGGATGATGAAATTGTAATGCTGATGAACATTTTCAGTCATCAATCTTATTCAACAATTACTAGTTAATAATACTCTAGTACTATAAGTATGAATAATTAAATTTTATATGTTTTGGAAACCATAGATTCATTTAAATCAAGTTTATAATGCGTGAATGTTCAAAAAATTCATTCTTTCTTAAAATTTCATACAAAAAGAAACATGTGCAAGATTTTAATGTCTGTTTCCGCCCGGTTACAAATTAAATGCATTTTGCATATATCTTCTGGGATATGCTCATGAATAGTTGGCAGGTAGAGAGAAAAATGTTTAATGTTTTGTGATGATAGTTTTTTTTCGTTATAGTTGCAATTTTAAAAAGTGGCTATTAACTGGAAAAAAGTGGCCACTAATAAAATTGAGTCTACCGGCCACTGGCTACTAACCAAATTTCCCAGTTTTCACCTATATCTTCTGTGTAAAATAAACCTGCATAAAACAAGGGTCTACTGTAATTTCAATCAGAGCATGTGGGAATTGAAACATGTCCTTTCATGATAATTTTAAGGTTAAAAAATGTATTGTGCTGCTAATACTACTTGATACATAATAACTATCTTAAGTGGGGCAGGTTAGGACACTGTCCCAAGAGGCTCCGCCAATGTACAGAACAGAAAAAGCCTATTTCAGTGTACTTAATAAATCTGATGAGTTTAAATTAAGTAAAATTGAGAAATGGCTACTGTTTTACAGAAAATTGATTTTTCTTTCTAGATAAAGTATAAAACATTAAAATAACAGAAATGGTGAAATCTAGAAAGGAAAATAGTATGTTCCCTGCTGTTAATGCATCTGTTGTTGAAACAGCGGCAGAAAATGTTATTAGCAATAAGATTTCAATTAAGATGACAACTATAAGGATTATAGCTGGTGTCCCAAGGTGCCCCACCTAGTGGGGCAGGTTGGGACATTGTAATGACTTTTTAATTTTTATATTATATGAAAATTAATTTTGATGAAATAATGGAGTAAAGTAAATGGAGCAAAAATTTCTAATTTCCATGTACAGCTGAGTTTTGTAAAAATTGGTTTCAGAATAAAATTTCTAAAAATCATTATCTGATGAGTGTCCCAAGGTGTCTCACCTTTCCCTACCTTGAGCATTTGGGGGGCTGAAATTTTAGTGTTTTTTGTGAATTTTTTTTAACAAGGAAGAAAAAATCAGAATTTTTTCGAATTGAGAATAAATTCATTCATCTTTTAAAGCACACTTAGTAATTTTTCAAGTCATTTCTACCGGGAATAGGAGTTAGAAGCAGCTGTCCACATGGACGGTTGCCATATAGCTGCCAACTTGTAAGATCTTATAACATAATTGTAAGATAATTAGGTTTTAGATCCCTGGTATTGATTTTTTTTTTTAATGAGTATCCTGTTATGTTGCTTCAGAAGAATAGAGAAACTGCAGATAAAGAGCCTAAGATAAGCTCCAAAGCTAATTTTGCTCTGCACAATTAAATGATTTGCCCGATGTTGTGCTAAAAATTGAGAGGATGTATAAAAAATAGGCTGCTTTGAAGAAATTAGTTGGTGTCGATAGTTTATTGCAGTATGAAAGGCTTTCCTTTTTTACGCTTTCCATTCTAGCCATACGTCACAGCAATGCAGAGTGCAAAAGAATATTCAGTAGTGTCAGAAAAGCAAGGACAGAACTGTGCAGTTCTGTTTAATAATAACCTGGATAACATTTTAATCCTTAAGAACTTTAAGAAACTATTGATTTGAATAAGTTATAGAAATAAAATTTTTGAATGTGTTGCTAAGTCAGCAACTTAAGTAAGCTTAAATTCCAGTTAAAGTAGTTTCAGCAAAAGCAGCTGACTGCATGAAAAAAAAAAGGTCAGATAATACATCAAATTATTAGTTTCTTCCAAAAGAATATTTTTAAAGATTAATATTAAATGATACATCTTACAGAAAAATAATAGACAATATTTTAAAAGTGCACACTCTTGTATTCCTTAAGTTTTTAAATGTACAGGCCTGCCTTTTTGAAACTACTTGTTGCAATCCTGTGTTTATCCAGTGTTATGCTTTTTTTTTTTGTGCTGATTAAATACAAGTAAAGATTTGAAAATATGCTTTTAGTTTTATCGGTTTGTTGTGTGTTGGTTAAAAAAGTGTACAAATACATCCATGGCATGCATTGCAAGATTTTTAAAGTTGATATGTCGGCAGCTATGCCATCAGAGCTTGTTGATCGGCTTTACCAAAGCCGCAATTTTTATCTGTAACCATTACAATTTCATTTTTGTTAACATGTTTCCTAAAAATATGAACCTAATTGGGATCAAAAAAGGCTGAAAATTGCATGCTTTTGAGATGCTTGATTATAATGTCATGTTTATCTACATTTTTTTTCTTCAAATTTCTTGAATTAAAAAATATTTTTATTAATATCATCCTAGAGTTAAATTCATATAGATTATAATAGAATTAGGAATTTAAACACAATTTTTCAGGATGATTGTTGAATAACTCTTTGATTCAGAATGCCCACCAGTCGAAAGGAAGTTGTTTCGAGAAAAATAAGTTTGAAAAAAATTGCTGTAAAACTTTTTGAATCTTCACAGTTGCTAAAGTGCTCGTAGTGTCAGAACTAATTGAAATTTGTCTTTGAAATTTTGGCAACATATTCTTGAATAGTTTTACTAACATTTTATGATACTCAAAAAAAAAAAAAAAAAAAACATTTTTTAACCTCTCTAAATTGGTTTCTTCCCTGAAGGGGAAGGAGGGGAGTTTTGCAATTTAATAAAATTGATTTTTTTTTTCTTTTGTGTGTTGTAGTTACAAATTTCAGAAATAATTCTCAAAATTTCAAGTTGTTTCAAGCAAAGTTCTCGGTTATCAAGCATTCCAGTCTCTTCCTTGAAACTGTAGCTCATATAGCTGCCAAAGAACGCAGCAGTTGACACCTGCGGAGGTTCAGAATATCAGTTCTGCTTGCTTGCGGTTAGTTAAATGTAACATTCAAAAAGAAAAAAAAGAGGCTGAAGAGATTGAATTTAGTACACACATTCTGCATACATAAAAAAAATCTACCCCTACATTGAGTTTCTTTACTAAAAAAAAAAAATTGGAATTTTTTTTTTTTTTTGAAAAATAGCACAAAAGATTAATACTTTGACTAAAATCAAATGGAATTTGATTTCAGATAAATGTCGGCTGAGATTCAGTGAAGGACATCCCCTTTCTCAAAAGGTGTGCAGGGAAAAGCTCTGTCACTCGCCTGTCTGTGGATAATTTTTGATCAAAAACTTATATGCTATTCTTAAAACAGTACATAATAATGCACAAAAGGTTTTAATAAATTTAACCAAACTGTTTTCTTTAAAAAAAAACTATTAAAGTGCTTTTTTTTTTCTTTTGACGCTAAACCCTCCCTTAACAAGATGTTGATTAAAAATCTTAATGTTAAAATTGTAAAAAATGCTGCCATGAGTTCTTGAAAAAGCTTTATTTTAAAAACCTGTTACAAAGGACCCTTTTTAGTGCTTAATTTTGAACTAAAATTCTTAGTTAGTTTAATAAAGTGCTTATTTTTAATTTTTTGAGCAAGCCTTTAAAAGATGAAAAAGCTCATCAGTTTCTCACTCTCTCATTTGAAAGCCCATTATTAATTCCTTAAATTGAAGTTTAAAATTTCAATGAATTATTAAGGAAAACTGCACAGCTTTGTCAATGTTTTCAATTCCATTTTTTTTTTTTTTTTTCCAAATTATCAAATATTTTTTTAAGCTATCCCTGCTCTCGTTTTCTCATTTCTTTTTATTTTCTTTACCAGGAAACTAAAATTCTGAAAAGTGGTTAGCACTTTATCAATACTCATTTTAAAAGTAATCTTTCTTGAAGCAGTTTGTATTTGCACAAATTATTTTGATTGGAATGAAAGCTGCACATGTCGCCTTTCCAACGATCTGACTTACGTAGATAGTGGTATTAATGACAACACGTTACGCCCGTTCTAACGCCATCTATTGCAACTCCGCACGAACTTTTGCACTCACCCAATATAATGGAAAGTATGCTGAAAAAATCTTTTTTTTTTTTTTCCAGACTTCAAGTAAGCTTAAGTTTTTAAAAGTTTATATGTAATTGAATGTTTTTATTTTTATAGCGTGCTGCAATTGTGAATGGTTCTGTTGTTCCTACTGATGAAGAATGTGATTTCCAGTCGGATTCTGAAAAAGAATTAGAACTTTCTGTAAGTTTAACTATTTTCCATGATTTTGTTTCTTATGTTAAATGTATTTTCCATAACCATTTGTTTACTCTTTAGAATGAGATTCAAAAGGTTAAAGTTGAAGATGATACTGATCAGAAAACAGATGAATCTGCTGGTATGTGTTTTTTCTCTTTGTTTTTGGACTCTAACATTTCACAACTAACATACTCATAAAGTCACAAAACCAGACATTCCACCTGCCCTGTTGAATTGCTGATAAAATTTCTGGGGAAAGCTCAGGGATGCAAGTTTTCCGTGTTTTCACGGATTTCAGTCTTATAAAAAAAGAACTGAAATGCTGAACACAACAAAAGTGATAAATTATCGAGAATGAGTGAAATCTATTGAGTTGAGATAACTGTTTTATTTGCTTTGTATGTTGCTATCATATTTAAGATAACTAGTACTCATTGCTTAATAATGAAAAATAAATTCTTAAATATAGGGGAGTATTTAGTATAGTGCTGTATTCAATTTTATTTTAAAACTGAACTTGGGACAAACTACTTGGATTTGGAAAATTTCAGTCTCGAGTGTTTTGGCAACTTTCACCCCTGAGCAGGCTCAACTCATCTCCTAACGATCATCATCTAAGATAATCTACTAAAAAATTACATGTTTATGATTTTAATTTTAAAAAAATTTCAAAAGAGATTACTGAACAATCTTTTCCCCTAACCTCATCCGAAAGGCAGAGAACAATTTCACAATTTCCTTAAACTTGATTAATGATATTAATTGTATGATATTTATATAGTGTTTACAACAAGATGTAACTTCTAATGAAATTTTGTTCATAATAGATATCAAAGGCATTCCTGAATTCTGGTTGACTGCATTGAAAAATGCTCCAACAGTTGCTGATATGATTGAGGTAAGTTTGTTGTAACATTTCTTCTATTTTCTATGTTATATTTAATATTTTGCATTAAATAACTAATTTTAACCTTACAGGAATATGATGACCCAATTTTGAAACATTTGATCGATGTTAAAGCATATACTCATGCTGAACCCATGGTAAGCGTATTAAAAGTTCTTTAGTAATATATTTCTGCATGGTTTTATCAGTTAGGGTCAAGATTTTAGAGGTGCCAAGTATTACAATTAGCCCAAAACTATTACGGATTCGCAGCCAAGTATAAGGAAATAAAAGCTGGAAAATAGAAAATCCTGTTGCAAAAGTTTCTCTTATTTTTAAAAAGCGTGTTGCCCCTGTTTTCGAATGCAAATGCGTTTCTTCAATAAGAACCCCTAATACACATGTGGGTGTGTTTTTTTTTAAAAATAATTGGCAAGGTTCATACGGGTCATGGAAATCTTGGAAAGTCACAGAAAAAATAAGCAAATTTCAGACCAGGAAAAATCATGGGAAAATGTTCTGGGCAAAGAGAAACTAACAGTAGCTGCAAGAGCATCAGAAATCTTGAGTGATTTAATAGTATTACTAGTGATGTGAAATACCCGGGTAATTATTTTTAGGGGTAAATACCCCGGGTATATACCCGGATAAATACCCAAAATGGGTAAATAAACGGGTATTTATTTCAAAAATTTATATTCATCTAAAATACTTTTCTGTATGTATTCCATTATGTATATATACAACCAACCATATACAAAATAATAAATTTTTGCCCAAAAATTGTATTTTGATCACATATTAAAAGAATTATTATGTGAAACAGCTTAGCAATCTAATATGATATTCACATTAAATGTGTTGGATATGCCTAATCAATATTGATAGCCAAATTTCAGATATAGCCATTCTACAAAAAGAAAACAGCTTAACTGGTTACAAAAAAAAGCAAACATCAATTTTTTAAGGTCCTAGTCTTTTATAACCCAGTAATATGTCCCTGCATGACATCAAAATGTAACGAAATGTCGCTCAATTTATTATTACAATTTATTTACTTATATCTTATGCAGAAATATCCTCCAAACTTAGTTCAATTGTTCAGGTGTATTCTGTATCACACACATAATATACATAAACATTTAAAATTCATTTAAAATTTTTAATCTTTTATTTTAGGGTTTATGTTTAAAAATAAATAGTCACCTTTTAATACTACCTAAAAATTTTTTGCAAAATGCGCAATTACTAGGGGATTTACCCTGCCTTCGGATAAATACCCAAAAAAATATTTATCTCCCACCCTACAGTTGAGCAAATGCAAATGAGCAAGGCAACAGAAAAGAAAATTTTGCTTTTTTTTTTTTTTTTTATTAATGTGAAAACTGTTTCTATATTTTCCATGATATCACTTAAATATCAATAAAATAAATAACACAATAACACCATAGTTTCTTAATAACTTCTCAGTTTATTCTTTCAAACATCCTTCATGCTTCCTTTTTTTTTTTCATTTTGGATATGACTAACCTAGATTGTGATTTTGAAATCCTGAAGTTCATAATAAATTGCTTATACTTCTCCAATTATGACATTGAAAAGAAAGGTTCTTTGGTTCACGATATGTTTCTTTCATGATTTCATCAAGTCTACCAATAAAAAATATTATAAACTGTGTAAAACATATGTATATATCAGTTTTACCAATTATTTCATATTTAGATTTTAAAAAAAATTCTCATTCGCTTTTTTGCATTTTTTTATTAAATACCCAGTTTTTGGGTATTTACCCAGGCCTTGGGTAAATACCCGGGTAAATTCCCAAAAAATATTTACCTACCCGCTGGGTATTTACCCGATCCACATCACTAAGTATTACACATAAAGCTATTAAAACTGGAAGATGGAAAAATAATAAATATGAATCTGAATTTTAATATCTCATTGCATCCACTTCTGTAGCAACCGCTCTGCTTTTTCACAATGCGATTTTACTGCTTGCACGTCAATCATTTTGAACTGAGCATTATTTTCAACACCATATATTTTATATTCTGGAGTAGCGAAATTGTATGTTCTTGATTTTGCCATACCCACTCACAACACACAAATCAATTGCATTCAAGTTCTTTTACATCACTCGTATAAACTTTACTTTAAAATTTATCAGAATTTATCTTTATTTGGTGAAAGTTTCAGAAAATAACAATCTTTAGTCAAGCAGTAGAATACAGAAACAGGGGAATTCTAATACTCAGAAACAGTAGCGCTCAACAAAACTAATCCATTCAACTCACTGCTACGTGTTCAGTGTTAGGAGTTAATTTTTATATAAATATCTGGTTCAGAAAGATATATTTACTAAAGGATGGCTTTATTTTAAGGAACCAAAATACTGTGAAGTTATGTGGACGAACAAATGCTTTGTTGACACCAAGATACAACTTTTAGAGCAAATTTATTGAAACATAGTCATGACTCGTGCATCCTTTGTCCCAATCATTGTCATTCTGCCTGTTTATTAAAAAAGCATTGTTTTCCATTCGCTGTATTTTATTTTACTTACATTTGGGCAGTTCTCAAAAAGTGGGAGCAAACACCGAGCTCAACTTTGAAGTTTCAACACCAAATAACTTTCATTTTAATGAACTCAAAAATTTTTGAGTTAAATTATAATGCTCTATAGAGACAAGAATTGACATAAATTATGGAAAAAATGCTCTTCAAATACCCTTAAAAAATATTTTCTTTGCTAAAAGGCACAATTTTGGACATACCAAAACGTTAACTGAGCAAATGTACCATTAAAAAAAAAATTAAGGCCATACATCTCAAACTGAATATTTTTTTGATAATATTTTCCACAAATTGAAAAATTAAAGACAGATTATTTATGTTGTAAACAATTTTAGAAAAAATGGAAGTTGGAAGTTTATGTCCAAAAATTACGATCTTGGCAATGCTATTATTTGATGACTAAATATGATTTATGTTTTAAAGGTATTTTTCAATCCTCAAAATCAATTGTTAATTATTTTAAGATTTTTTCATACATTTTTATGCAGTATCTTTGAAGCAAAATCATTTTTCTTAAATATACATTCGAGATGTCCAAATTGCGTCACAATCTAGATGTCGATAATTCTGTCCATTTATTCATTATTATAAATGATCTTTTGTCTTGTAACCTCAATAAAGAAGGCAAATATAATGTTAATCCCTTCATTCCATTGACATTTTGCATGATTAATACCTTAAGCATTGAACATTACATTAATAACAGTAGAAACACAAGTTGTGATCGTAACGGAACACATTTAAGTAAACAAAAGGGCACAAAAAATAGCCAAGCAAATTCTGATTAGCGAGAACTCAGTGTACGATAAGCGAAGGATTACCAGCAAAAGTACCGGTTTTCGACAACAGTGTCGGTTTTGGCCACTACATCAACTGCGCTGGCAAAATGGTTGGGGTTTTTTTTTGGATTCTACGAAACCATAACAAAATTTCATTATTTAAAGACCAGTATTTAAAGTCATTCAAGTACTTTAAATCCTTCATTTTTCATTGCAGAATGTAAAAATAGATAAAATTTTCATTGGAAAAGTTCAAAAACTGAAACTTACATTATGATGTCCAAAATCTGTTACCTACAGACCGATCATTAAATTTGCTATTAATTTTTATAAATACCTGCTGTCTTTTAATGTTTGTATATGATGTTCTAGGTGTACATACTATGCAATAAAAACAAAATTGATGTCAAATTTCAAAATTTTAAAAATTGCTCAGAATTAACTTTTTGTTCCCACCTTTTGAGAACTGCCCATTTATATGATGAAGATATAAGAATAGCTTAGTTTTCTATTTGTACATTGATATTTTTTCAATCACAAATAAGTGCTTCAATAAAGTAGTGGCATTCACATAGAAGTTTTGCTAACGCTCACTTCCAAAAATTGGCAAGTTTGATACTAAATGGCACTATTATCTTCGTATAACAAGATCATGAAGAAGTCTTTGAAAAGTCATGGAATTTGGCACTATTGCAAATATTAGAAGTGCCCTGTTGGAAAGTATGTTTAATATTAAGAGTTATCACATGTTCCAAAATCTTAAATGTGAACTCTGACCATGGATATTGTAACTGTTCTTGTAAAATTGTTAAATTATTGATATTGAATGAAATTTCCGAAAAATGAGTCATCTTGAATGGTCAATCAATCTGATAGCATATTAAGTTCTAAAGTATTAACTCCTAGGCTATATTTAACCATATTTAAGAGCATTGAATGTAAACTATATTTTGTGAATAAAGGTTTTGATATTTTCGAACTAAATTAGGAAAGTTCTACTTATGTTTGTTCAACTTAAATTTAAAGAGTTCTTTCAAAAGTCTGTCTCCTTTATTTTAATTTTTTCTTTTTTTTTTCAGAGCTTTGATTTAGAATTCATCTTTGAACCAAACGATTTTTTTACAAATAGTACCTTAACTAAACATTATGAATTGCGGTGTACACCTGATCCGACTGATGTGTTTTCTTTTGAAGGCCCTGAAATTGTTAAATGTAAAGGGTAAGTATATTTCATGCTTTTTCAAAAAAAAAAAAAATTGCCTGCTCTTTTCAAGTTTTCCATGTTTGGCAAAAAACCACCTCTTTTTCGTTGGCCGGGCCAGTGGTCAAAACTGGTTAGAAATGGTCCTTGTTCTTTGGTTTTGACAGTAGAAAATGAAACTAATTGTTTATATTGTCAGGGATAGGCTGGAAAATGAATAACTTTTTCTTTTTTTGGTGCGGTCCTGAAATGTAAAATTTGACGTATAACCACTCGCACAATTGCTCTCTTCCATTTGAGCTTCAATGCATTTGCAAGAGTCTAGCACTAGGGTGAAAGTCTTCAGTCTTTTGACTGATTTCAGTCTTTTTTAAAAAAATTGGAAATACAAAACAATCAGGGAAGGAGTTATGTCTCTGAAACCGATATAACTTTTTTGTTCATTGTTTTCTGATACTCAAGACTACTTTCGCTCATTGCCAAATGATGGAGATTTAATTATTCTGTAATGAAGTCTTTTAAATGTTAAATTCAAGGTACATCTTTTTATCTTAAAAATTTCAGTCTTGCAAAATTTTCAACTTTCACCCCTGGTTCGACATTTCTGTGTATTAAGCATCAGCCAAAAAAGAAATCTTGTGTTGACAATATGACATTTAGCACCAAAATTGAAATGTATCTTAAATTTTGTTGCCCACCTTCAGTACAGGGGTTGCCAAACTTAGTCAAGATAAATGAAAGTCATGTTTCAGACCCTCTAGTGCTCTGCATTCAGGCTCAAGCATGGTTTTTGTCCATAATTTGTGTAACAATATATATGTTATTCAATACCCTCATTAGTTGCATGGCTCACTCTATATCAACAATAGTAATCTTTGTGGTTACAACATATTTAGTGCCTCAAATGAAACATGTCGTAAATTTTATGGCTGACCTTCAGTGGACCCTGGCAGGGGTGGCTAAACTGTACTGAAGAAAATGGAAATGTGTAATGTTTGAGGCATCCTGGTTCCATGCACAGAGGTTCAATTTTAGTTTTTGCGAGCAATTTGTGTAGTGATGATATATATATAAATTATCAAATAGGCCCATCAAATACATGGTTAATGCTCACTGCTGCAAAAAAAGTTGTCATCAAAATATGATAAAAAGTGTACTTTTTAGGGGTTTGTATTTCAGTGCACTGAGGGTCAGTATAGAACTTACTGCCTTCATTTCAAACTAGAGTATGTATTTTCACAATCAAGTGAAAGAACTATGGGCAAATTCTTTTCAAGAACACAATACATATTTCAAAACAGTAAAATAAACTATTTAGTTTTCAGTTCAATCAACATATCCGGGTAAACTTTCCATCCAGGGACTTCCAGATGCTATTTAAAAATAGCAGCGGTCTGTCCAGAATTTTTCACAGGGTCCGTTTTTTGTGAAAAATCATTTATTTTTGTGAAAAATCAATTAATTTTGTGAAAAATCATTTATTTTTGTAAAAAATCAATTAATTTTGTAAAAAATCAAATTTTGCAAAAAAAATTTTTTTGTAAAAACGAAATTTTTGAATTTTGAGATGGTGCAAACTGCATCATTGACACTTAATGTTGAGTGTTTTCCCTCTTTTCTGTTGGGAATATCATTCTTGAGTGTTTTTCGAGTATGGGAGGGCGGCATTGCTCTTTGGGAGATGGGTATCCCTCAAGTACAGTGAAACCTGTGTAAGTTGACCACTCGCGGTGCAGTACTTTGGCGGTCAACTTAGACAGGTGGTCAACTTATAAAGGGCGGTAATAAATTATTTTATTTTACTTTTTTTTTTGGTCATTTCTTGCACCATGTATTCATTTTTTGAGGAATTCACCCTTACTCTTTCTGTTCAACTCACTTTCATTGTTTAACATTATTGAAAGTGAAACAATAATTAAAAATACTATTCAAATAATTTTGTTAGTTTTTCCTTGTTCATAACTATATTAGACACTTTAGTTTTAGAAATTCCATATATGCCAGCTAATATTCTCTGGCTTTTTCCATTTTCTGTTAATTTTAATATTTCATACTTTTTATTAATCTCAAGTTCAGCTAACTTTCTTTTTGAAGCTTTTTTATGCAAAACTTATAGCACAGAGAGCAACAAGCGCGACTCTCCCAGTTCATAAAGGCAAAATCAAAATATCCTGTCTCTTATCCCTTGCACCAGAAACATGTAACTTTACTCATTAGCAAGCCCAGATCTGCGTACCCGCAGTGCGATAGGCCCGCGTCCTTAAAGGGGCTAACGGCCCTAGAAATTGAAGAAAAAAATAGAAAAAAAACTAGCACTAAGACTTATTTACTTTACTAATAGACACTGCTGGTCACTAGGGAGAGGCCCTACATATTTTGTTGCAGGGGAATCAAAATGTACAAGATCTCTTTTTAGCACAATTCCTGTTTTATCACAACATATTGCAACTGAACTTTTCTACTGACACCTATTTTCATTGAACAGAGTACAAAAAGCAATCTCAAATAGAACAACAAATGAAAAACAAGTTTGGAGAATAAAGAGCAGCATTAAGCTTTATGCTGCTGTTTAGTTAGTAAAATACTGTTCTGTCATCAAAGTATTAAAAACATTCTTGGAAAGCTATGAAAAAATAAATAAATAAATAATAAAATAAAATAATTTGCTGAAGAAAGTAAAAAAAAAAAAAAACCCAAGTGGTCAACTTACAAAGGGTTTTTTACAGTAGTTCAAACCAAATTTGATTAACATTAGTGGTCAAGATAGACAGGTGGTCAAGATAGAGAGGTGGTCAAGTTACAGAGGTTTTCCTGCATTATATGAGATAGGACTAATTCCGTTCCTGACAAAAGCGGTCAACATAGACAGGTGGTCAACTTACAAGGGTGGTCAACTTTACAGGTTTTACTGTATCAATATTTATTTACCATTCTACATTATGTTAAATTATACTAGAAATGTTATATGTATAGTATTTAAAAGAATTGTAATAAAGAAATTCAGGTAGGGGTTCAGCATTTAACTTTTTAAACCAAGACATTGTTAAAAAGACAAAATTTCGTTTAAAATTTATAAACTCCATGATTTTTACAAAAATAAACAAATATTTTAATTGGTTACCTCTTAACAAAGCATACTAAACATCGAAAATTTGAAAAATCAGATTCCCATAGCGGATGCAAACAGATCGCAATCCTCAAAGTAAAAACATCAAAAGTACAAAAATGGCTTGTAAAATAAATATTTCTCATAAAATTATTTTAGAAGTGCACTTTCGAGTCCTATGATAAACATTTCATTAATGTCTGGACACAGTTGAATCAAAATAAATAAAATAAAAAAAATAAACCTTCGATTCAGCATTTAAATTTTTGACTCATAAAAGAAAATGCAATTCCGCTTTAAAAACTTAAAATGAGCATTGTTACAAAAATAAAGAGACTTTTCATTTATTTGTATCCTAATAAAGCGAAGTTAGCTTGAAAAAAGAATAAAGTAGGATTCTCATATCGAATCTAAAAAGATTGCGCTTTTCAAAATGTAGACATCTAAAGAAAAAAGCAATGAAAAAGAGTCCATTTATTATTAATTATCCTTTTTAGCATCGAAAATTCAAACCCATATAACTTTCTTCCAAAATATCAATTAAACATCACCCCGCCAGACGCTAAGTGGGAATAAGTTTAAAGTTGGTAATCCTATCCGAAGCGATCACATCCCCCCCCCCCCCCCCCAACTATCCTTTGCAGTTCTAAGTTCATTTCCCTGTATATTATTGTTTATTAAATCATGAGCAGGGAGAAAAATGCTTATGATTAACTTTTTCAGAGAAGTTTGCAACAACACCGCTGCATAAAACAAACAAGCAAAATTATAAACCAAACTGACTTTCAGCTGTTAATTTCTTTCATAGAAATCAACAACAAGCATTATATTTATTTGGCCTCAGTAGTTATTTATCGCTTGCAGGAGCCTCATAAGAGCGCCTTTTTTTCTTTTGCAAAATTAGCACAGATTTTGTATAAGTTAATATCTCTAATTAAACTTTAAAAAAGGTTCCAAACATTATCGTTGGAAATATGCTGCGTTATTTTGATTTGAGATTTGCTCTTCCAATGAACAATTTGTGAAAGATCCGTTTTTGTTTGTCAGAATTTTGTGAAGGGTCCGTTTTGGTTGGTCGGGATTTTGTGAAAGGTCCGTTTTGGTTGATCAGATTTTTGTTAAGGGTCCGTTAACGGACCCAAATTTCCTCCGGCCAGACCCCTGAATAGTATGATAAAAAATTACTATAACAAAGTTATAGACTTGCAAATCGACTGATTATGCTTACTTGCATACTTTATAATATGATAACCGGAGCAAAGTGAAAAAAAAGTTTTTTTGGGGGGTAAAAACATAAGTTAATTGTAACACTATTTTGAATGTGTTTTAGATATATTTTTAACTATTTTAATTAAGATAGCTTCTTTTAATTTGTACGGCACATTATAATTAATTGACATTCGTTTAGGCTGTACATTACAGTGACAATTAGCAACAACAAATGATAGCAAACAATTACTAAGTCATATTTTATTACTTGATAAAAGCAATAATATGACATTATAAAACAAGGGTATAGTTGCCTAACTGACTAGCAGGACAATTAAAAAAGCAAGACAAAGAATTTAAGCTTGAGTACAACTAACTGGATGCGTCGTTAACTTATGCAATTTCCTCATCTTGAAGTACATTTTATGAGCCTGCAAAGTCATTGCCCATAGTTTGTCCCTTGTTTGTGAAAAGACATACACTCTAGTTTAAAATATAGGCATCAAGTTATATACTAATTCTTCGTGCACTGAGATACAGGCCTCTAAAATGTATTTTTTTATCATATTTTGATGTTTTTCTTTTACTTTGCTGCTAGTTATATCATCAAGTATGCAAGTAAGCATAATAATTTTATTTACAGGTTTATAACTCTTTTATGGTAAGTTTTTGATCATACTAGTTTTTTAAATAGTATCTGGAAGTCCCTGGAGGAAAGTTTAAACCCGGATATGTTGACTAAGTGGAAAACTGAATAGTTCATTTTACTGTTTTGAAATACATAGTGTTCTTAAAAGAAAGAAATGTGTCTTTTAAAATCATTTCAAGAAACCATTAAAATCAAAAATGACATGTATCTTACCTGCCCGACTCTTATTTAAAAAAAAAAAACTGGTTCTTAAATTCTTTATCCCATGTCTGTACCAAAATTATATATATATATATATAATTTGTTTTTCCAAGTTTATATGTCAAAGAAAAACTTTAGTTGAAATACTTTTATTTGAAATTGATGATAAAGCTTCATATTTATTAAGTTTTGAATCTTTGCTGACAAATATTTATCCTGAATAATTATCAACCCTAAGTAATTATAAAATCTTCATTTGTTTTGCAATTACATTCTCTACATTTATGTTATAATCCCAAAACTCAGTAATTAAATATTTATTAATTTTTCTAGATGTGTTATTGATTGGAAGAAAGGAAAAAATGTTACTGTGAAAACTATCAAGAAAAAACAGAAACATAAAGCAAGAGGTGCTGTTAGGACTGTAACCAAAACAGTGCAGAATGATTCGTTTTTTAATTTCTTCAATCCTCCTGCTGGTAAGTATTTTTATCTAACAATCTTTGTGCATGTATGTCGCAATGTATTACAAACTTGCATTTTCCGACTTATTGCCTATAATACGGATAATTATGGCAGAATACGTCTTTCAAACTTTATAGATTAAGTTTTAAACTTTTGTGAGATCAAAGTTTGTCAAATTTAGAGATTAAAAGGTAAGTGCACCTGCAGCACTTATGTACTATCAAAAGTAAACCTGGGTAGACTTTTATTGTGAGGCTCTGAGAAGTTAAGCTCTGACTCTGACAACGTTTACCTCTGTTTTGGAAGATAATAGGGATAGTTGGCGCTAAATTGAGTGAAACTTTCTTAGTAGTTCTTCAAAAATATTCTAACTAAAATCAGAGCCAATAACACCTATTTTTCATTTAACTCCCCTAAAACAGGTAAACATAGTCAAGGTCACAGCTCAACTAACTAGAGCTACACTCATGGCTGCCACACTTCCGTCCAGGGGACGGAATTCCGTCTTTCAAAAATTTCGGCCATCGGATTTTTTTTTGTTTAGAAAAAATCAGTTTTGAAAATTTTTTTTCATTGTTTAAAAAAAAAAAGGGAAAACCAACTGTTTTATCCCTTTTTTTGCGGCTGCATTTTGATGTACCTCCATCGTTGATGCCAGGATGTGAGGCTTAAAGCTTGCCAAAGCGTTGGGGAAGCAAGTGTCACTTCGCTTCTGAGTTTACTCGGATCAGCGGGTGTGAAGGGAAGACTGAAAGAATGTTTGTTTTTCTCCTCTGAAACACAAGCTTCATGTTCGGCACGATGATTTTCGCTGATGAAATATTGATTTGAACTAAAAGGCAAATTTTATATAAATAAATGTGCTTATCTTTTTTCTTATTGTTTTTTTTTCCGTGTCCAAAATGATTTTTATAGATGAAACAAATCTTTCACTTTTGAACGAATAAAAGGTCTGAAAGTCAGGGGCGTAGCTAGGGGGGGTTGGGGGACAACCCCCCCCCCCGAAATGTTTGTCTCAAAAAAAGGAGAGAGAGAGAAAGAAAGAAAAGAAAAGAGAAGAGAAAGAAAAAAGAGAAGAGAAAAGAAAGATGAAAAAGAAAAAAAAATCAAAATGACTTTTTTTTTCTGAATAACAATGGTCAAAAATTCACTTCGCTCCCCCCCCCCCCCAGTGTCATTGAAAATCAGCTCTATGAGTGACCCTCAAGCGTAAAGACGCTTCACTCTGTTGCGACATTTTTTTGATAATTGAGTGAAATTTCACACTTTGCTGTAGAAATGAGATTGATTAGTTAAATTCACGTATATGTAGCCTTTTTCTTTTTGTCTTAGATTCTGCAAATTGCTAAACATGTTTAATTTTATGAGCGGCGCAGTGGGAATATTACATACAGTTGAATCTATATTTCGAATTTCACAGGAAGGAAAAAAATCGAGATAGAGAGGTTTTAAGATACGGGGCTTTGAGAAACTGTATAGAAATTTGGAATAGGATGCTGAAAATTCGAAATCGATACTAAAGACAATATGGGTTCTTAATCAAAATTCCTCTGTATTAGTTTTGTTAGGTCTTTATTCTGTTATTACATTATTAAGTGCTTTATTGCGAGTTTAAGGAATCATTTTGACAGTAAAAAAAACTTTAAGCATATCTTTTTCAAGAAAAAGTCTTTTTTTGCTTTTTGGTGCCTGATTTTTTTTTTTTTTTTTTTTTTGATTAATTATTTATCCTCTTGAGGTTAGCAATTGCTGCAAGTATGCAAGTATAACCTGGCCAATAATCTAGGATTTTCCCTTTTTCTTTACTTGAAAAAATCTTAAACTTTCTTTTCACTCCTATCATCTCAGTTTTTTATAAGGAATCATAATTTTAAGAAAGAGAGCTACCAAAGAACAGTACTAAGCCAGATAACAGAGCAAAATGGCTTTTAACTTGAATGACCTTTAACCATGAACTTGAAATACTCATCCATAATGCAACTAATACTCAACCTGTGAATTTCACCCCTTTACTCTTCTTCCAACAAAGTGCTCGAAACGACTGTCCTTTTGTTAATCTTCCTAGAAAATTTCTTCCTTTTTTGCCCCCTCAGCCTGTTTCGAGTTGAAGAAAATGCTTTTGCTTGCTGCTTTAAAGATCATTGGGCTTCGAATCCGAAAATGATAGCATAGCCAGAATTTGAGACATGAGGTTTCTGTTGGCGTTGTGCTGTCATAGTCCAAACGATCTTTGCTAACCAGAGTATCCACCGCAATCACATCGATTTGTCGAAAATGTCAGCCAGTATTTACTGCGTATTCTTTTAAAAACGTGCGGTCTGAACTATTTAGAATAGCATGATCTAAGTGAACGTTGTTGTATAATGAAGCGAGCAAAACCGATAACAAGCTTTTTAAAACCCAAAGAAAAAAAATGTAAATGACGAAAATGGTTGCTCTAAAAAGAGAAAGTTAACGTCGTCTGACGAAGTACAGTCTGCTGAAGCAGCATTAATCTCATCGAACCCTTCTGAAGGAAATTTTATTTTAATTTAAAAGAAAAACTACATAGCATTACAGGAATAAAATGTTCAAAAACGAAATGAATCTAGACTGTTCTATATTATTTCTGTTAACTTGGTTCGCATTAAAAAGTAGAAAATAAACAAGACTTCTGTTTATAACACTAGAAATTGCTGTTGCTCTCTCAAATTGATATTTATGTAAATTCTAAAGTAGCTAATAAAATTTTAAATAAAAACTTGAGAGGAGAACAGATGGTATGCAGCTTTGTGCAAATAATTTTCTACTGCCTATATTTCTTCCCTGTTTTTTTAATTCAAATTTTATTAACTGCTTTAAAACTAGCATAAATGTAAATACATATAAAAAGCAACATATATATATAACGATATGAAAAGCCTTTTCATTTTTTGTAGGTTATAATCAAGAAGTTTTTTATTTTATTTCATGCTTTTAGTGCGAACAAAGTTAGTAAAAATAGTCTGACCACCGATGAGATTCAAAGTCAAACATCCAGTTTACAGGCGGAAATGGATGCATCTATTAGCTTTCAGGGATGCCAGCTTTTGTAGATGTGTGTTAGCCTCTAAATTAATCAGTCACACTGAAATGAACGGAACACTCTCATCAGATATTTGATTTTCCCCCTGATCTGGATAGACTGGTTTTGACAAGACCCGTTGCTAGAAAGTTTCACTTTAAACGAAATGGAGGAAAAAGAAAAAAAAAGTTAAATTTTCTAAAACATTAAAATAAATAAATAAATAAATAAAAATTCTTTGCTTTTGTTTTGTTTGACACAAGTATCGAACTTGGGGCACCCCATTCCAAAATATGTAAGATTCACCTCCCTCTTATTATTTTTTTAATACTAAAAAAAGTTTACACACACACACACACATATATATATATATATATATATATATATATATATAATAAAAGAAGTAACCGCCCCCCCCCCCCCCGAAACTCGGGTCTAGCCTCTGCTGAAAGTTATCTTTTAAAAGAAATCTTTCAAAAAATAACCTGTTTTTTTTTTTTTTTTTTTTTCGAAGAATAACTAAATAAGTTACTCAATCTGTTAATTTCAACCATTCTTATATTAATCTGGGAAATTTTGTTAGTTTTTATCACAACGCATCTTATAGCCAAGAATTTCATACCTGATTTTTTTAATTACTATTTTTTGTATGAAATATGAATTATTTATGTAACATGAACTATACAATCTGAAGCTTTTTTTCTGCAGTAGCAAATGTAATTTTTTTTAATTGTATTTTATTATTTTCTTTTTTTACTTTTACCTCTTAAAAATCTTAGACAATGATACGTTTTTTTAAATTTGGGTTTTAATTTTCACTTAATCTTTCAATTTGGTTTTACTATATGGTTACAACATCAAAAATTAGCATTATATATATACGTCTAAAACATCAAACTAAGCGCCAACATTTTGGTGTCGCGAAATGGAGCCACGCGCTTTTCAGTCCTGGCCAATTTTAAGAGTGGCAACCATGGCTACACTAGATTAACCCTGTTTTACTCTTTTATCAGCAATATGGATTTTGGTCGTTATTTACTTGCTATAAATTAAGTTTTTGAAAGTATTTGTAAAATGTATTTCAAAAGAAAAAAAACTAAGGAATTCCTTAAGAAATTAACATTTTTTAATTTGTTAAATAGGCATACATTAAATGGCATGTTTCTGCACTGAAGATTGGTGATGGTTTAGTGGGAATGTTTTAAAAAAAATTAGCTAGACCGAGCTGAGTTTTGCCCCCTTTTTTTACACTATTCGTCTGTATGTATAAGTGCAAGCAAAAAAGGAGCAAGCAAAATATCAAATTTCATTCTTCATAAGTTATAGGGGCCATCATAAATAGACATGACTTTTGTACCTTGCATTTCAACGCTTAAAACAAGCTGGATGGAAAATACGCCGTTCACATGCGAAAAGATCATGTGCTCTGTATCCGAGAAAGCGGTTTTACCCAGTATCCTTCACTGCTATAACCTCCTAATACACAAACTTGTTTTGCAAAGTGCATTTTGAAGAAAAACTTAGCTTTGACTGCAGTCGATAGCAGGTAAAAGAGAACTCGCAATTTCCCCGGCAAATAACAGGATGTGGTTAAAAGCAAATTTTTTCCGGGGTAGAAATCGTCCATATAAACGCGGCTAATGATGCCATGCTTTGGAGAAAATTGAGAAGTCTGATATTGAGTAAGGGACGGGCAAGAGATAACAAGTGACGTTTTTTTTTTTTTTTTTTTTTTGAAATAAAAGCATTTTAAACCGATACAAGATGTTTATGTTGTTATAGATATACAAAGAAATATTTATTCCAGTCTAATTGAATGGAGAGATAATGTAATATATTTTTGATAAGTTGAATTGTTGAGTTGAAATATTTACTAAGCCAAATTTTATTTCAAGACTGTTGTCAATGTTTCCTTTTTTAAGTGGAAATCTTTTATCTCTTGCCAAAAAAAAGGTGCCATTGCATCAAAAAACAGCTAGACAGTGTTTCTAATAAATCTCGGAAACCCATTATTTGCACATAATTTAGTATGTTTTTCTTTATTCTTCATTTCTTTCTCTAGAGAAGAAAAACTTACACATGGGGACAACCAAAGCTTTGATTTAGTGCAGCCTGAAAATGGGATGGTAAATGTTGCTGGGTGGGATGAGTAAGTTCAGGATTATGGAATAATTCAACTTTTGACAAAAAAAAAAAAGGTTGGGAAGTTTCTAAACTGAAAAGCTATTTTGAGGATTTAGCGGTATATCCTACAAAGCTTTTTTTCTCACAAAATTCGAATAATCTTAAAAGAAAGATTAAATAAGATCAAAATAAGCAAACTGAAAGTAAATACGAGGCAGTAAAGAAAAGGGGTGCAAGTAGACTATTTTAAATTTCAAGTAAAGAGTTAAAAGATCAGGTTCTAGGTTAGCTTTCATTGAATTTTTTTCTAAATCATGCTGTATAGCAGCACCTACCAGGGTTACTAGTACAATCTTTTATCACAAGACAGAGGAGAGGTTCACCTACCATGTGTACCAGTTATCTCCAAGTTTTTAATTTTGCCACTTGCATCCCTTTGCATCTATCTCACTACCTCATATCAGCTTCTTAATTTTCACCCCCTATTGTGCGCATGTTTGTTACACATTGAAACTTGTTTTGTAACTTGGTGCTTTGTTTCTGAACTGTAATATATATGTTTATGTAATGTGACATAGAAGAAAGGGATCAAGGGTTGTGGTGAAGTGACTTAGATGTGAAGGAGCTGAGCTCCTGCACTTTTTAATTTTATGCAGATTAAACATTTTAAGTGAAATTCATCTGCGTGAAAAGAAGATGTGAGGATTAAAGCGCTGTGGCTTTTTTGGTAGTAATTAAGCCAAATGTTGATTTTTTTTTTTTTTTAAATTTGCAACCACTTGAGTTATTGCCTAAAGTTTGATGTCCACTTAGCAATATATTGCCATTTGGCAATTTTTGGGCCTAATATGGATGTGTGCACCCTTTTAATTTTACAAAAATATTAACACTCAATTGATGTACAAAAAAAATTGGGTTTTTTAATCTAAATCTTTTTGCTTGTGAGTGTCAGGCAAAACAGTAAAATCATATCAGCTAAACACTTTTGCAAGAGCATAAGATATGTTATGAGAAGATTTTTATTGAAGATATATTTCTCAAGTATTGATTTTTTTCTTTTTCAGCTCCTGAAGATGAAGATCAAATGGTAAGAAACATATTTTAATTTCAAAAAATGTTCTGCGGAAATCAAGTTCTGGCATTTGTTTTTCACTTTTATTGCCTAATACCTTTCTCCTAAGAGCATTTCTTTACAAAATCCCGTACCTCGATATTTGAAGAATTTTGAATGCTTTAACTATTTATGGGTAAATGCTAGAGAACCTGGAGTATCTGCACTTTTCCTCTCAAATGTTTTTTCTTTTCTTATCAACTTTTTATTTTGATTGTTCAAATTTAAAAAAAGTTGAGCATTCAAAATATTAACAGTTCTTAAATATAAGATTCTTCATAGAAGTGTATTAATGGTAAATCCTATATTTTTTAAATTGAAATGGTAATTATTCATGTGGTAAATTTTATACTGTTATTCACTGGTTAATGTCAACATTTACTAGATTTCAGACTTTACGAGTAACATACATACATGGTTTGACAGGTCCCAGGCTTTCTGACTTCTGAAAAATTACCCAGGCAAATTAGTTCTTTTTGAAGCTGTTACACATAGCTTACTACTCCCAGAATATCTTACTGGTTCAGTGCTCTAAACTTTTATGAACACTTCTCAGTGTCAGGAAAATCCTGAACTATATTGAAAGGTCTTTGTTTGAAAGAATCCTCCTTTGTCTTTTATATATATTTTTTTTAAACTGCAATCTGTTGCAAGTAAATCTAATGTTGATACTAAATTTGCAAAAAATGACATAGTATTCTGTTCTCTTTAACTTTCCTTGGAAAACTAAGATTCATCTCATTGGCAGACCAGCACAGTTTTATGTTGGAGCTTTTGTCGTGAACGATATTGTAGTGTAGTATACCTGTTAATATTTTAACATTAATTTACATATTTTCTTTTAGGATGAAGAAACACAGAATATACTAAGTAATGATTTTGAAGTTGGCAATCTCATTAAAGATAGAATAATTCCTAATGCTGTCTTGTTCTTTACTGGTGAAAATATGATTGATGATGAGGCAAGTTAAATGTTTTTTAAGCAGATTTTTTTTTTTTAGCATTCAAACCATTGATTCAACTTTTGTACTGTCAAATCCTAGTGTATTACCAACCTATTTCACTTAAACATACTGGTAAAATTCTGCACAGGGTTCCGATCATCTTATTTGTAAAATGCAAAAACATTATCAAAATTACGAAAAGGAAGCAATGTATTTTCGTTTTTATGGTCAAAAAAAAAAAAAAAAAGTGCACAATCTGAAAGATAAAGCAAGCATGGCGAAATTTAACTACCTATTCATCTCGGCTCACATGTTTTAATAAGCATTACGTGCCCCTCCAGCTCCCCAATAATTGCATTATTGGCGGTTAGAAAATCAAACTTGTGTCCTCTCAATGCTAAGTAAGATAAATTTGTTGTTTCAAATTTTGAAGAAAAATTTACTTTGTAATATCTTTAAAGATGTCATTGCTGGATTTTGAATTTTGCTTTCAACTAGAGATAGTCAGTGAAAAAGATATGCAATTATATTTATTAACCTATGACATTTTAGCATTTTGCTGAAGCTTTTCCCCCCATTTGTATAACATCGCAATTAGGTCCCAAATGCCACTGTTATCATTAAAAAGGCTGTCCAAGATAAAGCTGAATTGGTTAAAAACAAGGGTAGTGATTGGCTAAGTGTCCACCAGCCTTTGGTGACTAAATAAAACTGAGTTTTTATGAATCTACAGGGTAGACTGTAGAAATTTTGCTGGGGAAAACACCGATTACATGTGCTTCTTTGAGTAGTTCTACTAAAGTTAATGTTGCAAGGCTGAGATCGTAATCAAGTATAATCATACTAATGTTAGTTCAAAGTTAAGAAAAGAAAATGGTTTGATCCATCTGTGTCTAGTGTTTTTTAAAAGAATGCTCACAAATTTATCAGTAAATTTCTGAACATTTTTTATTTGAAGTTATTTTTTACGAGGTAGCAGCTCCAGTATTTTTGATGTTTATACCAGCAAAAGACAGTGTTTTCTGCTTCTCAGCATGACAAAACACAAAGTGAGCTTTAATTTTCAATGTTATGAAAACTTTTTATGCCCTTTTTACAGTTAATTCTCTTTTCTAAAATATGTATTTCTTAAAAAGTTATATATTATTTTAATTATTATGCTGAGTCCTATGTTTTTGACACTAGGCACAAATGTGTAGGAATTTTCAACCCTGTTTGATTCCTGAAGGCATAGCTTTCCTAACTAACAATTGAAAGTTCTAATTAAACAAACAATTGTTTTCGACTAGAATATTTGAAATTATTTTGTTTTACTTGAGAATTTCAGTAATTTATATGAATTATGTCTTGGTGCAGTTCGATGAAGAGGATGATGACGAAGATGAAGACGAATATGATGAAGATGAGGATGATGACGACGAAGAAGAGGGAGATAACAATCAGTGCCTGGTATAAAATTCAGCAATATATTTAGGTCTATTGATGTACCTTTCTCCTATCACAGGACTTGCAGAGAGCCTTCATTTCCTTTTATTCAGGGTTCGTACGCCCTTGAAAAACCTTGAAAAGTGCTTGAAAAAAAAAGTTCATTTTCAAGTGCTTGAAAACCTTGAAAAAGTTTTAAAACCTCGAAAAAGTTTCTTGGTGCTTAAATTCTTTCTAAAATCATCGGATTGTGCTTAAAACTTTTAATAAAGTATTTTACTAATGCTATTTTCTGAACATGCGTTCGATTTGCAACATCGCGAAAAATCGCTTCCCTGTTTGGGATTTCAATCCTTTTCCATCTTGTAAATATTTTGAAGTTTTTTACAATTTGACGTATAGTACGTCAGATAAGTTTACTTTTTGTTTACTTTCCATGTATAAAAAAGGAATTATTTTGTAAACCATAACAACATTGAACTTTCCCGAATTTCGCGAAAAATTTCTCTGTTTTTTTTTTTTTTTTGAAATTTCAATCTTTTTACATCCTGCAAATGTTTAAATATTTTGGCTAATCAATTGTTATTTTCGCATATACTACCTCAGATTAACATATTTTATGTTTAATTTTAGTAAAATATTAATAAATTTATTTTATGGAAAACATGCCAACATTGAATTTACTCAGACTTCGCGGAAAATTGCTTCTCGTGTTTGAAATATGGATCTTTTTGCATCTTCCAAATATTTAAATATTTTGGCTAATCAGATGTTATTTTCATACATGCTACCTTAGATTGTTTAGTTTTATGATGTATTTTATGTTTAATTTTAGTAAAAAATTAATGAATTTATTTTATGGGAAACATGCCAGCATTGAACTTAGTTCGTGACAATTTGCTTCTCTTGTTTGAGGTTTCAACCCTTTTGCATCTTGTAAATATTTTTATATTTTTTGGCAATTATTTTTGTTTTGTTTAATTACATATATACTTACTTAATTTTGCAATTTTAATTTTATCATTAGCTAATTCTTGGTTATTACAGATTTTTTGAAAAAAAATTTTAATTTAAGCGATTGAGCACTTAACATTTTGACTTAAAGTTTGTATTTTAATGATAAAGTTGAGCTATACAATTTTGTAAAGTTGAATTTATAAGTACATCATTTTTTTATGTCTGCTAAAATAATTAAGGTATATAACACGGGTGATTGTGTTTTGATTATTTACTGGAAATCCAGTAGAGTTTGTTATGCTTTCATCTCCCTACTTCCAATTTCCCTCCTTTACCTCAAATATTCAAAATTACTACTTTTGTTGGGTTGTGGGGCATTTGGAACAGCTTACCAGAAGAGGCTGTAATCAGCAAAGGGGTAGATAGCTTAAGGAAGGTCATTGATATTCATTGGGGTCAAATAAATTGACTAGGACCAACTTAGTTAGGCCCTTTGCTTGTTGCTGGTTATCAACAGGCACTTATCTGTGCAATATTTTAACTTCATAAATTATTTTAAAATAAGAAATGAATTTTATATCTATCAAAAGTAGTTGCTGTACAAATGTATATTTAAGTCATAGGGGTCTTAGTTTTAAAAATACCCCCCCCCCCCCCGATTAGCTCAGTGAAACTTACAAGTGATTTTGTATGAAATCGATTGATTGATTTATACTTTGATACCCATAAATTATCAAAAGTCTAATACTATTAAACTTAGTGCAACCGAAATTACCATCTGGGTTGTGTTTTTGATCCTAACCGCCCTTATATGTGTATGAACCACTATCAATCAAAACCTCCTCTAGCAATTCCATTGAATTTAGGCATTGTGGTTTCTTCTGATAAAAATTAAAATCACTCAGGAAAGGTTCTTTTTATATATATATATATAAATGTTAACTTGCATATTCTATAAAATATACTTCTTTGAATGTGAAGATTTCAAAATTAAACCTCGTAGGACCTGCTCCTCTTTATGACCAAGTTTTTCCGACATTTGCAAAAAAACTTTCAACACTGGATCTTTTTTTTTTTTATCAAAGTCTTGTTGTAGAAAAGGCAATTTTGTTTTTCTTTACTTTTTTATATTATTACCTATTATTTATATGTTTGCATTGCATGAAATCTTCATACAATATTTTTAGTACAAATTTATGATATTGCCTTGAAAAAAAAAATTTTGCCTTGAAAAGTACTTGAAAAGTGCTTGAACTTTTTTCTCCTTTAAGGGTATGAACCCTGTTATTGCTCTTCAGAAGTGTCATTTTTTCCATATATTTGAACCTTTTGTTTTCATGTGCAAAAACTACTTATACCGAAAAGAAAATGAAGGCAAATATGATATAGTTACCTCACAAAAACCGTAGCTTCCGAAAATTTCAGTCTTCAAAAAATTTTACTCGTCCACTAGCACCCCTGCAGTTGCCATAAAAGTTCAGTTTCCTCTTTGATCTTTTCTATGTGAAGTTGCACTAAGGATTTGATTTTGATTCGAGCATTCAGAGCCAAAAAAAAATACTTTAATTTTACATTTCACATAATCATAGAGCGTGGATGCTGCCAAATTTTCTGCAGCTTAAAAATTTAATGACTAGAGCTAGGTTAGAACCAGGGTCTTTAGGCATAAGAAGCCAACACCTTGCCTCTCTGCTGGTGTTACCTAATACTTTAATAGCTATTATTAGTCCAGTTTGTTTAGCTGTGAAATATGCATTTATTGACTTTTTTGTTTACAAAACAAAACTTGGCTTAGCAAACATTTGCAGAAAATAAGCAGGAAGAGATTCGATTCTCTCGAGTTACTCGAGATGGTTCAATAATTGCAAAGTTGCAACCAATAGGGCCTGTATAGCCCACTTAATGAAAAACATCTGTCTGCTTTTGTTTACTTGGAGTTCTAATGACCTTCCACCTGTTTCTGGACCTAATTTAGAACATTTGGACTGTCCTGTTCTGCCTCACTGTCCTCATACATTCAGTAAATATAAAATTTCAAAAAATCTGAAAATCAACTTACACGTGATGAAGGAATATTGAAATTATTTGTGGCAAATTTGGTTTTTTCGTTAAATTTTAATTTCTTAAAAAATGAAAACACTTATCTAAATATCAGCTTGGGCGCGTTTCAGATGTTTAAGTTTAATTTCCCCACCAAAACATGCTGAACATTATAAATCTAATCATGATCAAGTATCAAATACCCATGCCTCTACAAAATGAGTTATGGAACAAGTCAAATTTCGAATTTTTGAGATCAAAAGTGTTCAAATTAAAATCATTAGTATTTTCCTATCTATTTCTTAGCAGTTGTGCTGTGCAGTTCTGCTTAGCAATTTTTGATTTTGTAAAATTATTTATAGGGAAGTCTTTGCAGGTCCTGTACATGTTTTCTTTTCTGTCTTTGTGTGATTACAATCTTAGCTATACTTCATTACTCTTCTCTTTCAGAACCGAAAGAAGTCTCGTGGGACAACTAATTCTCAATCTCAGCCACCTCCAGAATGTAAACAACAGTAATGCATTTATGAATATTTAACCCGTTTCCAATGTAAAATTAATAAAGACAGTTGCTTATGTTGAATAAAATTGGTTTTATAAAATTGTTTTATGATTTAATTACGCGACGACATTATTGGATTTTTGTCAAAAACCACATAAATTTTCCTGATGCCAAAGAGTTAACTAACACGTCAAACTAGTTTAAACTAATAAGTTAAGTTAAAATTTTCAAAGAAAGTTTATAATTTTATGCTGTAAAAATAATTATGGATAATAATGCTCAAATCATTTTTTTAATAAGTACAAATGCTTTTATCAATCAAAAAAATCCTGTGGGAGGATTTATGTATTATCTTTATCTTTTGAGTAAAAGTAAGACTTAAGTATATCATCACTTAGTGGTTTTGTTTCTCTGAACAAGTAATTTTAAATTTAAGTGGTGTGTATTTTTTAAAAAAGAACGTGGATGTTTAATGCATGGCAAAGTTATCCCTTAAAAAAATTAAAGAACTAAACTATGTGGCCTTTACTTTAAATAACCAAAATACTGTCAAGTTACGTAGATAATTAAATGCTCTGTTTGTCATTGAAAGGTTACTTTTGAAGCAAATTTATTGAAACTTATTAATAACTCATTAAACTTTGTCCCATTCAATATCATTCTGCCTGTTTATAAAAATAAAAAAAAAACTTAGACATTTAAGCATCATCATATTTCTTTCACTGCATTTTTACTTAAATTTATATGATGAAGACAAATAAGAATAGTTTAGGTTTTTAAGTGTACACTTATATTTTTTCCATTATGAGTAAGTTCTTCAATGAGGCTGTGGTCTTCACACTAATGCTCATTTCCAAAAAATAGCTAGTTTGAGATTAGATAGTGCTATTCTCTTCGTGTAACAAGGTCATGAAAATTTTCATTGAAGTCATGAAAAAGTCTTGGAAAAGTCATGGAATTTTTTCATACAATTAAAGTATGAACCCTGACTTGACCACCTCTCTATCTTGACCACTGATGTACACCAAATTTGGTTTGGAGTATTGTAAAAAACCCTTTGTAAGTTGACCAATTGGTTTATTTTTTAAAACTTAATGTAGCAATTTTTTTTATTTTATATTATTATTTATTTTATAACTCTCCAAGAATATTTTCGATGCCAGACCAGCATTTTACCAACTAAATAAAACAACAGCATAACTAAACCTCCTTGTGAATTTAACAATGTAGGAAAACTATTAAGAACCCTTTTCTTCTCCAAACTTGTTTTTCTTTTCTATTTGAGATTGCCTTTTGTACTCTGCTCAATGAAAACATGTGTCAGTAGAAAAGTACAAAGTAATTTTTTCCAGTTTCAATATTTTGTGGCAACACTGGAATTGTGCTAAAGAGTAAAGTTACTTGCATTGCAGTATTTCTGCTGCAAGGAATTAAGAGATAGGACATTTTCATTTTCAACTGCCTTTTTGAACTATGAAAGTCCATCTTGTTGTTCTTTGTGTTATAGTTTTACTTAAAATGCCTTTCAAAAAGAAAGTTAGTTGAACTTGAGATTTATAAAAAGTATGAAATATTAAAATTAATTGAAATGGGAGAAATCCAAAGAAAATTAGCTGACACATATGGAAATTACTAAAACTAGTGTCTAATAAATGCGCCAAACTTTAATAAGGAATTATTTTGTTGAACAATAGATCATCATGGTTATAAATGTATATGAGAAAAAAAAGGCGAAAAATTTGTTATTTTTGAATAGCTATGAATTTTTAGGAACTATTACAGGGTGGCGACAGATCAGGGAAAAGTCAGGGAGCTTTATTAATCAGGGAAATATCAGGGAATTTTGAAAAAATAACAAAAAATCAGGGAAAATTGATTTTATGAAGAAATTTTTTTTTTTTTATTTTTTTTTTTTACAAAATTAAGTACTCTAATTTCCTACGCATTTTCCGCCAATTATCTGTTTAAAAAAAAGTAATATTAATTAAAGCCCTGTATTCGTCTCTTAAGTGGCGACACTGTTTGATCTATGCACTGCGTGCCGCTTTCGACTGCGATTGGAGGTGGGCAATCACGTGGGCTCAGTCCGCCATTTTGTGTCGCTGCCTGTGTGATTTCACTGTGCGGAATACCAGATATTTTCTCTTTGTTATGCGTAATTTTCATCAAAAGCTATCTTAAATGTGAAGATGCCTTGGTGTAGTGCATTTGGATGTTCCAACAGTTCAAAATCGGGTCACAAGTTGTATCGTTTACCTATGGGTAAAAGAAATGAAGGAAGAAGAAAACTGTGGCTGGATAGGATATCAAGAGATCGATGGATTCCCAATCAAAACTCAAGATTGTGCGAGGTAAGTGTTCAATTTAATATTAATACACTTATTCAAGGCTGAATGATAGTTCAATAAAAATGTTTCTCTGGTATATTTTAGTTTCATAAATAAACTAAGTAAAACATAAAAATCAAACTGGTGTTTAGTACAAAAACTACAAAAAAATTACTGAGCATGAATAAAAATTAGCTAGCAAAACTGAAAAACTGATATGTATACAATTTTGATTAATAGTACGAAAATCAGTGCAAATATTTGAAATAATAATATGGCACAAATCTATACAAATTTACATAGAATTTGTCCAATTGTGCAGTAACAGTTCGAGCAATAAACATTAACATTTTACATTATATGTTTGAATTACTATTTAAACGTCTCGTTATTGCTTATTTCAGTCATCGCATGTAGATAGAACGGTTAAATATTAGTTTTGAATTCTGCAATATTCAATATATTTGAATTTAAGATCGTACCTGTAAATAAGAACCTGTAATAAGTGTTTATTAAAAATAAAAAGAAAAAGAATAAAATATTCTAAGTCCTTAATCTTCTTTAACTGCAAGTCAAAAATATTTAGCTGACAAATTTATCTTTTTTGTGTGTGTGTGTGTGTGTGTGTTATCCTTTAAAAATTATTTTTATATTGTGATAGCATATATTATTCAATTTTTCCTAGACTTTCATTTTTGTTTGTAAACGTTAAAAACTTATAAAACTATAGTTTCTTAGAATGTAAACTCTTAAAAATACTTTTTATTGGCATGGAATTCATTCTATTTATATGTTATTGGTAATATTTCACCAATAGATTAAAGTGGTTCATTTGTTATTTAAAAATTTTCTTTTAAATACATTATTATGAATTTTTAATAGGAACATTTTACGGAGGATCAATTTGAAAATCATAGAGCTGATAAGAGACGTCTTTTAAAGCAGACTGCAGTGCCATCAGTGTTCAGCCATCGACCTACAAAAAAAACCGAGAAAACTCTGTAAATATATTTTACTCAAAGATCCTGAAGTGAACGCAGTACACTCTATTGATTTTCCCATGGATGATAAAAATGGTACGTACCTATTCACACAAAAGTTATCTTTAAATGCTTTAGAAAATTTTTAAAAAATTAAATTAAGGCTTCATTGCAGGTAACGATGTGCAGCTTTGCGCAGAAACTCCTGAACTTCAAGCTGCTCTATCAGAAAACATTGAAGGTAAACAGTTCCCAATTAAATTCATTTTTTTAAAGGAATATTTCCTATTAATTATTTTTTATTTATTGTACGTACAAGAAGTGTCAGTACTTAATTTGCCTAATTCATTTAAGAACTAAAATTTGCCTTTTGGCTCGAGAACCGAATTTAGTTCCACACCCCTCCCCCGTGCTTTAAAATATAAGCGGCTTTCCTTGAATGTTATAACTAAGTCTCTTTAAATCTTTAAATGGTGATTTCAAAATTTAAGTTGATGAAAAGTTATTAAGCCTTATTGCACTGCGCGGCGGAAAAAAAAAAGGAGAGAAAAGAAAAGAAAAAATTATTGCAAAATGCTTTGGACAGCATTTTTTTGCTGATTCTTATACAAAATGACCCTCTGAATCCAAATATGACCACCGCTTTCCCCCATTACGTCCCACCTTTCCGAAGTGACATCCCTCCCTCCATTCCCCCCCCCCGGTTTTTGACACATTTATTGCCATTACTTTTATTTGGAGGGGAAGCGATCATTATATTAACTATTAATATTCTCCTGAGGGGCGAGGAAGGTGCAAAGTTCCATAGCCTAAACCTTTCGAGCAAGCAGGGAGGCTCATGTTGCGGGCGGGGGGGGGGGGGCTGTATTTTCCCCTAAAATATTTTTTAAATTATATTGTTGGGAATGTATGTACTACCCCATTTTTCATTAGCTCAATATATTGTGTTAAAAAAATTTCACTACAGAAAATTTAAAATAAATGTTAATGTCATTAAAAGTGATCAAGATTCGGAGGAAATGCTTGAAAATGTAGGTATTCAATGAGAAAATATATCAAGTAAAAAATAAGCGAAACTTTTGTTTTTAAATAAGTGGTAAATAAAGTGGCTAACCTTGATTTGAATTATCTAATTATGTTCAAAACTATCCCTGTAATCCCCCCTCCCCCTTGGTAGGTTTTTAATAGATATATTTTTAGTCATTTGTTTTCTTCTAAATGCAAATTTTACTTAAATGTAGTTTTTTTTAAAAAAATAAACTCTCGATTAGCATTGTAATACACTTATTTTGTAGGTTCTGAACAATCAAGGTTAAAGAATCAAAAATCCGAGGAAACGTTTGAAATTGAAGATGTTCAATCAGAAAATGCAGAAGGTAAAAATAGCATAATTTTTCATACTTGAATTGTTTTTTAAAGGTCCGTATATTGTTTTAATCTAAAAAATATTGCAAGTACGAAGAATTAATATTCAGCTCTAAATTTACATGTTTACATTATTTGGAATTTTTTGTTGTCATAATATCCAACATTCGGTATTTTAGAAGCATATTGGCATATTGTTATTGTTTACATTATTTGGAATTTTTTGTTGTCATAATATCCAACATTCGGTATTTTAGGAGCATATTGGCATATTGTTATTGCTTACATTATTTGGAATTTTTTGTTGTCATAATATCCAACATTCGGTATTTTAGGAGCATATTGGCATATTGTTATATTTTTTTTTTGTATATAAATATCTCTTTATATAACTTTTAAATATTCCTGCCCCTTTCACTCTATTTATTTATTTATTTCATTACTAAAAATAATTTCTTAAGTAGTTTTTATCTCTTTAAAAAAAGTTCGTCTAAAATCAAACCTTCGAATCGATCATACAAAACTTGAAAGTGAGGTTTATAAACAAATATGGTTTTGCTATTTTGTTCCTTAATATGAATTTTTATTTTTTAGTTAATGAGCTACTACTAGCTGAGAATGAGTTTTCCCTATCACATGAAGAACCTTCCTCGAGTGCGCATATTGAAGAGATCGGAAATCTTAAAAAGAAGTTGCAAGTTCTGCAAAAGAAGTTACGGAAAAAAGAGCAAGAACTGGGCACTTTTCAAAAGCAATTTGCTACTTTATTCACTGAAGATCAAATTGCGTCTATGAAAAAAGGCATCAGTAAAAGACAAGTATGGTCTGATGAAAGTGTAGAAAAAGCTTTAAAAATATATTTAGCCTGCAGCACCAAAGGATATAATTATTTAAGAGAAAGCGGTTATCCATTGCCAACTTTAAGAACCCTTCAGAGACGAATACAGAGTTTTATACTAAAACCAGGTATTTCTCACGAAGTTTTAAATCTTTTGAAACTTAAAATTAGTTCCATGTTACGTGAGGAGAGATATGCAACAGTCATGATTGATGAGATGCAAGTAGCAGAAGGTTTGATTTTAGATGCGTCAACAAAATGTGTGATTGGAGCTCCATCAATACCTTCTGCCGATGGGACTTTCGAAGAGGTGGCCAATCATGCATTGGTTGTTTTTGTAGGAGGCATATCGACACGCTGGAAGCAAGTAGTCGGCTACCATTTCACAGGGCAATCGATTTGTCCTTTTACTTTGAAAAAAATTATATTTCAAGTTATTGAACAGTGTGAATCAATTGGGATGACAATTGATTCTGTTGTCTCTGACATGGGGCCTCATAATCAGGCTTTTTGGAGGGTATGTGATGTCGGTGTGAAAAGAATAAAGAAAAAAGATCTTCAGATTCAAGCTTTTTGCCCCCACCCTGTAAACAGTTCCCGAAAACTATTTTTTATAGCAGATGCCCCTCATGTGTTAAAGAATCTTCGCAACCATATTACTCAAGGTCAAACTATCTTTCTACCTGATGAAATTGTGAAAGAGCAAAACCTTGTTACAAATGAAGTATCCATTCAACATATTAAAGACATGATCCTGATAGAAGAGCAGAGTGAACTTAAGTTATGTCCAAAAGTAACAAAAAAATTGTTTTAAATATGGGGCATTACGATAAAATGAAGGTTGGGCCGGCACATGCTCTAATAAATCATTCTGTAGCTGTAGCCTTGAGATATTATGTTACTTTAAATAAGCTAGATGAATCTGCTCTAGCTACAGCTTGGTTTATTGATACAGTGGCAAAGTGGTTTGGAATTGTAACTTCCCGCTCACACTCATCACTAAGTTTAAACAAACGTAACTATGATGAGAGTATAGCATTTCTTGAAAACGTAATTTGGCTTTTCAGCAATTTGAAAATTGGAGTGCGCGGTATATGGAAGCCTGTACAAGCTGGCATTGTACTGACAACATCGTCTATGTTGGCTTTGCATGAGACATATTTAAAAGACTATAAATTTAAATTTCTCTTGTTGTCAAGATTTTCTCAGGATGCCATTGAAAACCTTTTCTCCACAATTAGATTAAAAAATCCTGTTCCCAATTGCAAGGAATTTAAAACCTGCTTGAGGATGGTTATTCTTTCGCAATATTTCACGTCTGGCGTGAAAGGGAACAGTTTCAGGGACCCAGATGAGGAAACGGGAATACCCATTATTCAGTTGTATTCTGAAAATAAAACAGGCATTGCACAGGAATCCCTACTTGAAGATGTTCTTTCTTTCGACATTGATTTCAACAAAAGTGACATCGAAGTGTGGGATCCAAATCGTGATTTTTTAAACATTACCTACACTGAAGCACTGTCCTTTGATATTGACTTCGGAAAAGATGATATTGAAATGCATAGTGATATTATTGAGATGCAACTACCAGAAAATGAAGAAAATTCATTATATTATTTATCTGGATCAATAGTGAAAGTTATTTTAAAGAGGAGCAAACTTTGCCCCATATGCATTAAGACATTATCTGATGACTCTAATTGTAATAATAGTATTCAATTATTTTCAAAGTTAAAGGAATTTAGAACTGATGAAAATAGCTTAACTTACGTCTCTGATGAAGCATTTCATGTATTTCTACACTTTGAGAATCTCTTTAGATCCAATGAAGAAAAAATTCTTAAAGCAGAAATTGATCTAAAGCTGTTACAGAACTTGTTTGTAAACGCTGCTGTGGAACATTTTTCAGATTTTCCTCAATGCTGTGACTTACTTACCAAAATTACAAATATCTTTGTCCCTTACAGAGTACATTTTTTACTTAAAAGTACAAATCAAAATTTAGAGCTGAGAAAGGCAAAAAAAATGTTCCAGCAAGAGCATTGGAATGAGAATTGCCGCCTCAGAGATTATGTAAATATTTTATCATAAAGAACTGACTTCTGTTTGGTATTTCAAATTAATTTTAAGACATCTACCTACTCCATGCATGTATCATGTACTTTTCGCACATTGCTTAGCGTAAAAAATAGTTTGTGTGTAACATCATATCAAATTTTAAACACTTTTCCACTAATAGTGAAATACTGTTGCAAATACAGATATATTCTATTTTTCATTTCAATTCTGTGAAATTTCAGATACATTTTGAAACTATTGTTGAAATTGTAATATTTTTTACTTTTCATGAAAATGTCTGATAGTTTGTTGATTTTTATGGTATGATAAGGATATTCACTAAAATCATATATTGTTCCTTCAAATATTGTAAAGCTTAACTATGTAACGGCACCTAATAAATTGCTAGCAGCGGTAAAATATTTGCCCTGTTTTTAAAACTGATAGTTCTGAGTTTAAGAAAACAAAGCCGTCAAAATTTAAATATGCTAATTATTTTATTTATTTCTAATGTAAATTTTCTATTGTTTAGTTAGCTTCAAAATGTCTCAATAACTGTAGCAAAATTATTTTAAGAAAACATAGTTTTGCTTTTAATTGTGTCATAGCCATGAGTTTCAGTGTGTTGCCAAGTTAATTATTTACCTATTTTGTGCTAAAATCTCAAGATATAAAAAATGTGAAATTATTTATTTAAAAAATTAAGCTTCTTTGAGATTGCAGTAACATATAACTCAAGCCAATTTATAAATTATCTGAAGATTTTTTTTTGGTCCGGAAAAATGCTGTTTTCGTTTAATTATTCGACGTGAAAATTTTTCAATAAAAAAAATATATATGATTCATTCTAGTGTCTGTTGATTTATTAAAATTCATTATTGCAATTTATAACAGTTCGTCAAAGATGTAATCTGCACTCTTTTATTTGAATTCCTATTGGTATCAAATGATTCAATTACTATTTTTTTTTATATTGATTTAAAACTGGTTAAAACACTTTAATATGAGTTTGTTGATTTTTAAAGAACTAGTAGTATCTTTAAAAATCTGGTTTAAATGAAAGGCATTTTTTAATTTAAAATCGTCATGAGAAACAAGCAAGTGTTGGTAAAATGCAAAAAAAAAAAAAAAAAAATACGGAAGAGTCCCACTGAAAATAAAACTTTATTAGTTAAGGCAAAAAGAAATTTTGCAATTTTTTAGATGCGAATAATTTTCCATAAGAAAACTACACACATTAGTAATATAAATGATACTGCTTTATATGAATAAGTTCAAACTCTTGCCCAAGTTACAAACACTTTATAACATAGTTAAATTGGCTGACTACTTTTCTACTACACCAAATTTCTAATAATAAATCGCATATTCAAAGCACTTCAGGTAATTTATAACTCAGAATGTCTTTATGGTGAAAAAAAAAAGGATATTACTCTTAAAAATATCGAAAATTCCTTCGAAACACATTTTTACTAATATGCGGTTTAATAATAAATAATACATTTTACTAAGATAAAATTCAACATTTTTGTACGTATATTGTCAGTTACATAAGTTACACTTAAAAACCTGCAAACATTCGTTGATAAAAAGATACTTTTCAATGAGATAACTCGGTATTTTTCTACTATTGAGATAGGGAGAAAGTTGCGGAACGACACAAAATGGCGGACGCCGGAGCATGTCGCCACTTAAGAGACGGATCGAGGGCTTTAAGCCAGTC